>NC_056406.1:26387777-26688148 GCF_905147365.1 Aricia agestis | reverse complement strand
TTTTTAATTCTTCCTTTCTTATGTTCTTGTTGAATAACAACAGATGTACCAAACAATTTTAAAAATCAATCACAATTCAAAATCAATCAATTTACATTACTTTTTGGACACACTTAATAGATTTGAAAATCTATTATGAAGTCGATTACGTCGACAAGTTCGCTAACGCCGCACTGTAAGACTTCATTCTCGACATCAGCGGGAGCGGGGCAGGAGCGGCGGCGGCACGTGACAATGTACATATTTATATGGGTAAGCCGTTTAGCGGCGAACGGCAGGCTGGGGTACTAGAACACAGAACGAATCACGAAACGAGCTTGCTCCAACTGAAAATGTGTAGTCTATAATAATACTTCTACAGCGGCATCACTCTTTAAATCTAGATAATTCAAAAAACCGACCTGCAGCTCGATAGCGCCGAGGTGGTGTATAGCAGGGTCGGGCGCGGACTCGTCGAGCGCGTTGTGCGTGACGCGTGCCAGCAGCGCCGCGCCCCGCCCCCGCGCCCGCAGCTGCTCCGCCACGAGCGCCGCGCCGTGCACCAGGCACATGCCCGCCTCCGCGTGGTTCGAACGCTGGATATGAATTAATAGTTTTAAGTCATGATTTTAAGACGAGAATAATATATGTAGTATCTACTGAAGACTTGATCTGCAAATCGAGCCACGAAACTTCAATACATAAAAATTCTATAAAATTATGCCACAGCGGGGCCGCATTTTCCATACATCCATTCTATTTTGTGTTATTTTATCTGTGACAGGTTATAAAAAGTATAAACATCATAGCTTCTTTATGATGTGTGTGTACTGTGTATAAGATACACTACAATGCCTAAGACTATTCTCTCACCTCCATATGCTTCTGGGCCATGTTACTGAGCCAGGTGAGGCGCAGGTCGGGGCTGTGCTGGTAGCCGCGCGCGATGCGGTACATCAGGTCCAGCAACATCTCCGGGTCCTCCTGGAACTCCTTCATCTTCACCGTGTCGCTCAGGATCATGTGTAGGTTGAACACCAGGTCTTTCACCTGCAAAATACACATTAAAATAAATAATTGCAATTCAGAAATATTCTTTTGGCACTTAGATCACATTGACAGTTCTAATATTTATATGGCATTAACAAGAAAGGAATCGAATGTGGATAAGAAAAATATGGCGACGTAAGTTTTTGACTACGTGCTCAATGATCCTTTTGACAAGAACCGACATTTATCCGACATGTTTGTACTACATGTAAAATATTGTACTTACTTAAAATTAAAAGATATTGTTATTATACCAGTAAGTTGTCTTGCACCGTAATATTATGGTCAAAAAAAAAAAAAAAAGAACTGCAAAAGTCGGAATTTACCTGCTCCGGGAAGCTAGTGCCGGCTAAGTCGTGATCGTGTTCGGCGTACGTGAGCACGGTCTTGAGCGCGCGGCGTAGCGACTCCTCGCTCAGCGACGCCATCGTACCCACCAGCGACGACAGCGACATCGTAACCTGCATCTTCACGCGGCTGAAGTTCTGTAAGCAAAATAAGAATTTTGGACAAGAAAATTGGACAAAATTTGGACATCAGTTCAGAATAATTATTGTCATCACTGCTTCAAAACTTGATATAATAAGAGGATATATATTGGATGAAATTGCAATTACTGCCTGGTAGTATAAGATATTTATATCAGCTCAGTTTAAAAACCGAAAATTTATCAATAACAGTAACTTACGTTGCCGAGATGATAGTGTTGGCGCATGAGCGCGTACAGCGTGGCGGCGGCGTGCGCGCGCGTCACGCCCGCCAGCGCCGCGCAGTGACGCAGCAGCACGCGGCATAGCGCCGGGCCGCGCTCCGCAGATACGCACGACCAGCCCAACTACACACACGAAATACAGTGATTTATTTATTTTATTATAATATACATCAATTGAAAAGAACAGTTCCTCCAAGAACAATCTTAACATCATATTATGTAACACTAATTCTCATATAATTGATAAGCTCCGACGACAGAACTATCTTCCTTACTTTCGAAGATAGAAGAAGAACAATCATTTTCACCTTGAGTATGAGCGCGCGCACGGTGGCGAACATGTGCTGCAAGACGACGGTGCTCTGGTGGCGCTGTAGCGCGCGCACTAGCACGCTCAACGCGCCGCCGCACGCCACGCCTCCCCATTCCAGACCAGAGCTAGCCTGTACGACAAAAAAATTGTGAAAACACGTTTTAGGTAGGCTCGACTTGCTAATAATTCCCCTCGGAACTTAATTGACACATGCTCGCATTGTTGACTTCTCATCAACAAATAAACAGCTCGTGCAGATCTTGCATTTGTTATTCGCTGTGAAAATATTGCTATGCATTAGTAAGGTGATAGTCAAGAATGGCCTGCCGCCTGATATAAACAGTTCGCACCTGTACGAGCGCCTCGAGCGCGTGTAGCAGCACTAGCGCCACCTCCGCAGCCAACGCCTGCGCGAGCGCGGGCAGCGGGCGCGCGGGGGAGGCCGGCCGCGAGCGCGCCGCCCCCCGCACCCACTCCTTGCGCCACCGCTCGCGTCCTGCGCCGCCACGTCCACTGGATCCGCCTAAAGGTGATCGCACATTTATCAGCACGCGCGCGCCGCATTTTAGAATTAGTTGTATGAAATGATGTGAAAACTCGCACAATTGTCAGCACCGTACGCGCCGCATTTCGTGGACTATACGGTGCGTACGGTGCTGACAAATGTGCGATCAGCTATGAATACATGTGTATTACAAAATCGTAGAGCTAAAATTTAAAGTACCAAAAATGTATCTAATCATCATACATGACAGAAAACTGCAATTTTATAGACAAACCAGCAGATTTTAAAAACGTTGTTTTGCTATATTTACTATACGCTACTTCAGGTATGAAAAACATTCTCAGAAGGATCCGATAAGCGCACAAAATGTTATATAAATCGGTTAAGCCGTTTTGAGGAGTTTAGCAAATAACGCGACACGAGAATTTTTATATATAAAATTTTAGATAAAAAGTAGATGGACGATACGCACTCTGGTACGCACCTTTGCGCCTCATGATGAAGTCTGATCGGGCGGATCCCTGGCCCAGAATCACATCTTCCAGCTTCGCCTTGATGTCGGTAGTTTTTCGTACGTTTTGTTGAGCGCATTTCATGATTTCTTTTCGACCCTGTTTAACATAAAAAGCAGAAATAGGTAACTTATTGTATTACATACTGTATATTTAACCTTGACATTTTATTTATAGACTAGAACACTCTGGCTGTTACTGAAACTATCACCTGCACCATACCAAAACGCTCATAGTAGGTAACTTACAGATCTTTTATAGTTACTAAAGGAACTCAAATATTTTATATCTACGTACTGCGTCATAAGTCCTACCTTATACTCGTGCGCGGCGAAGGCGAGATCTATCAGCTGCAGGAAGCTGTATAGGCGGGGCGGGGCGAGGTCCTGCAGGCAGGCGTGCAGCGAGCCGCGCTCCGCCCACCGCAGCACCCACACCACGCACGTCACCAGGTTGCGGCTCGTCTCGCTGTTGAACGCCGCGCGACCGCCCTGTCACAACACCGGTTATTATTCTGCTTAGGTCTATAGAAAAAATAGCTTGATAAAATCGCTAGTTAACAACATTTGCGGCAATCATTGAAGGTTAACAGTTCGAAATCCAATTTGAAATAATTCAAATATTCTTGGTGTACCAATTATTTGAAATTAACCTGCTTGAATTCTTCAGGCGTGGTCGCGGGGTTGAACGCGCCAAATTGGCTCATCTCTCCGTCGAGTTGCAGTATGTCTGAAAGTCAAATTCGGTACGTTGTGTCGTCGGACTTTATACAGTTAAAACGAACTTTATTGGCATTAGTTATTGCCGTTTAATTTTTATTCGAAAAACAAATAAAAACATCCTATTACTTTTTAAATTTCTTTATCATCATCAAATGAATAGAGTATTTTCTAACCTTTGGGAGCAGCGGCTGCGCGGTGCAGGCGCGGCTGCACGTCCATAGCGATAGTCAGCAGCGGCAGGTAGAGCTGCGCGACGCGCGCGCGCAGCTCCGGCCGCGCCAGCCGCGGGTCCGCGTCGTGCGCGCTCAGCAAGCCCGCCAGTGCGGATACCGCTGCGCACTGCAGCACTGGCGACCTGCGGTAAGTGGCATTGGCTTATCGGTTCGATGGGAGCAGTTTTCCCTGTATACATCCCCTAAACGCTTTACACTACTGCAGTAGAAATGCTTTTTTTCTACACAAGAATATTAGATTGGAGGGACGACTAATTTATGTTTTGACTTATACGACTGTCGGAGGAAGAATCCATTTCTATGGCGGTTATGTTAAGATTAGGACTAGGCTTCAAGAGGCATCTAAGCGTTAATATTTATAAGGCAAAACTGTTACTGAAATAATAGGACGGATAATCTAATCCAAAATGGCTCCGTATGTATATGTATCATAGGATTCAGAAGTACTTACTGCAGGTCAAGCGCAGCAGCAAGGTCGGACAGCAGCAGGCCGGCGAGGTAGTGTCTCGATCGGAAGTCAACACTGAGGGTGGCGAGGCGGCGGCCGTCCTCGCTGGCGGTGGTGGAGGCGGAGGAGGCGGGGGGGCGGGTCGGTGGCGGGGCCGCGGGCGACAGCGGCGGCGGCGGCAGGCACAGCGACACGTAGTGCTCGTGCGAGCACACGATGCGCAGGAACGATAGCTGCACAGACAGGTTTATTACACCTGGCTGCACTCACAGCCGCATCGTAGCAAAAATATACTACACAGGAATGACATATTTCCCGATTGAAAGAAAGAAACCATCGTGTCTCGTTAACTTTGTGTAGTAGACCTAAATTACTTTTCAAAACATAAATAAGAAAACGATACATATCTTGTCAGGTAGTTGATATTAAACCTACATTATACAAATAATACCTTGTAATGCACGAGCGGCACGGCGTCAGGCAGGGAGGCGATCTTGGCGCACATCTGCTTGTGGTAGGTGCGGATGAGGTTGAACACGTAGCCGCGGTCCATGAGGCTCAGCAGATCGAACAGGAAGAACGCCAGGCTGTTGTTCAGGCTCTGCGTCAGACGGCTGTCCTTTCCGTATCTAGAGAATGATAAATTGGATAAGGTAACTTTGGGTTTGCTTAGAGAATAAGGATCAATTTACTTCACAATTTAAGTGTCTAAACACACTATGCCGAATTTCCGCGGCGGAAGTTCGGCTTGATTTCGCCTGCAATGTATTTTTAATTACTGATGACACACCATGCCGAAATTCCGTCGCGTTATATTGTATGCGTTTGACATTGCTGACGTAATCATGCGGGATTTCCGCCGCGGAACTTCAGCATACTGTGTTTAGACACTAGGGCCCGTATAAATAGTCAGTACTTAAGATGCAACCCGGTCTCAAGACGCGATTCAGCTCTGTGATTGGTCCAGATTTTGACAGCCAACCAATCACAGAGCCTGAGCCGTGTCTTGAGACCGAGATGCATCTTGAGTACTGACTATTTATACGGGCCTAAGAATTCCAGAAGTAATTACATTTTTTTAACGGGCTTTGGCCCACCACACATTCCCACCACTGTATATCCTGTGTCGCCAGGATCGACAGCGGTATCCAACCACGAAAACCCTTTGATATGATCTCAGGGCGCCCGAGGGACATGCTAAAGTTGTCTTGGGACCCGCAACGAAATTAATCAGAAGAAGATAGGAGGAGTAGGAAGTATACAGTTTTCCCTCCCCATAAAAAGCGGGAGACAGCACAAAGTTGCAATGACCGAAAGTCAAAGAACTAAAGGGAAAGCACCTCGGGAATAATTAATGTTAATTATGACTACTAAACTAGATCTAAGTTAATGTTGGAATTTGTTGTGTTACACTGTTTCCAGTAATAATTATGACAAAAACGCTTAAAGGCACGGAAGTTCCTTGCGCTGTCTATGAGATCATCGTAATCGTAATATGGGACTCCAGATTTACAAAGTATGTTATTAAGCATTATAGATCTTTCGTTTTGCCAGAGCTTACACTCCCAGAGAACATGATGGGCGGTTTGTTCAAACATGTTGCCTTCGGTCGAGCACTCGCACATGGGTGATTCTACTAATTTAAATCCATAGAGTTTCGCTATAAATTACCATGACCATGGTCAGGAATTGAGAGACGCAATGATCAATATCCATCCAGTGTTTGGATAGCCGTTGACGTATATCTGGAAAAAAGTTATAAAGGTGGCGACCTTTTGTGGAGTTATCCCAACGCGTTTGCCATTCAGAAGTAATTACATCTTCAAACTTCTAGTTTTCATCTTACACTATATTGCCATAGCGTTTATTCGTGCATCTCGAAACGTGCAACGTAGCAATATATTCGGGTGCGAGGGAAAGAAACAAAAATCGAGTAAAATAATTTTACATGCTCTGCAACCGCCATTAATCAAGGACAGCTTTGACTCTCTCTCGGCTTGGAAGAAACTCGATTGCCATCATTACTCAATAAAAAGGTATTCTACTCAAATGACATAATTTGTCAGTACTTAACTTATAAAATCTAGATCGACACAACTGCTCGTACCTGGCAATGATCTCCGCAGTGACGTTGCCGACGAGCGCGGCCACGTCGTCGGTGAAGTGGTCGGGGAAGCGCGCGCGCCGCGGCGTGTCGGCCCCGCCCCCCGCGCTCCGCCACACGTACTCACCCATCGACTTCACCATCAGCTCGAACAGTGCCCTGTGTATCACAGTTTTAGGGTTAACGAGTAATTCACCTGATATTTCGAGATATAACCAAAGTATGGACTGTACTTTTGGCTATTATGGTTGAAGGGCAGAATATAGGAATTAGTCACTTGTTCTTTTACTCGCTCCCAAAAAAATAACTATTGAAGTATCAGCACTATATTTGTGCGCGACCGAAAGAGACAATAGGTCAATAATTGACGAAATATGTTATTTTGCATAAGATCCTTGATCCCTTCAAAAGATTGGAGGAAAATATACCTAAGCTGTGTTTTTCTTTTGAGATAAAAACATCTAAATAGTAATCGGCCAAGTGCGAGTCGGATTCGCGCACGAAGGGAAAATTTGGCCAAAATTTGTATTTTTTGTATGGGAGCCCCCCTTAATTTTTTTATTTTATTTTAAAATTATTATTAAATATTAAAGTACACATATAATTAAGGACTATGAGAAAAAATCAAGTACCTACCTGTTGTCATTATGAATATACAGCAAAAAAGGCCAAAAAAATCACGTTTGTTGTATGGGAGCCCCCCTTAAATTTTAATTTTAGTATTTGTTGTTATAGCGGCAACAGATATACATAATCTGTGAAAATTTCAACTCTCTAGATATAGCCGTTCTTGAGTTACAGCCTGGAGACAGACAGACAGACGGATAGACGGACAGACTACCAAGTCTTAGTAATAGGGTCCCGTTTTTACCCTTTGGGTACGGAACCCTAAAAAAGAAGTATTTTTTATGCGAGAAAAATATGGCCGTTACCATGAGTTGTGCATGGCGAGGTCCCTGGTGGTGCCGCTGGCGACCACCCACTGCAGCGCGATCTCTTCGTGCAGGATCTTGCACGACCCGTCAATTAGCGCTGTACGTCAATAAACCACAATTATTAGACAAGGTATACTTACAAAAATGGCCAAGAGCAAGTTAAATGCGCACGCGATTTGATCAATACAAAATGCCTGAAAAAATCACTCATCTCATATGATCAAAATTAGTTCGCCGGTATGGGCGTGAAGACAGACACGGTGTCGCATAATATTAGTGAGGATGCTGGAACAGCCTTATATAATAAACTAGATGTCCCGCGCGGCTTCGCCCGCGTAAATTAGGAATTTTACAGAAACCGTACATTTTCCCATAAAAACTATTTTCCCCGTTTTTTCCCGCATTTTCCTGAGTTTCTTCGGTCGTATTAGTCTTAGCGTGATAATATATTATATAATATAGCCTATAGTCTTACTCGATAAATGATCAATCTAACACTGAAATAAGTTTTTAAATCGGACCTGTAGTTCCTGAGATTGACGCGTTCAAGCAAACATACTCTTCAATGTTATTATATTAGGTAGGTATAGATTTTTTTTATCTATGGACGCTTCACACCACGTCAGTCTGGCCCCGTGGTAAGTACCTGATGGACTTGTGTTACAGGTACCAGACAACGGAAATATATTTAATACTTTTATACTATACATATATTTAAGATTTTTATTATATGATACACATATTTAATACACATCCATGACCCAGGAACTTTGAAAACTTTTTGTTTCGGCGGGATTTGAACCCGCAGCCTCCGGCTTGAGCTACCAACGCGCTCACCACTGAACCACAGAGATCGTCAAACTATTTTTAGAAATAAAATATATATTTTTTTTAAATTATCGCTTGACAAACTCGAGTCTCGATCTAAAAGACTATGAAATGGTATAATATGGTAGTGATGATGATGATGATGATGATGATGATGATGAATGTAATTTGCATAGTAGCATATGGTTCCTGTTCTTAAAACAACGCCGAAACTCCCAAACTTGTATCTATAAAGAATCAGGAGCTCTCTCAGCACCTTCCGAACCACGGTATACCAGGTATATCTCGGTGCAAAATCTTACTTGTTGGTAGCTTAAGCTTAGAATACTTCTCACGAAACCGAAGTCACCACACGTTTCCCTATAAGTTTTGAGGAGTTCCCTCGATTACTTATGGATCCTTCATCAGATCACCACTTTTGTAAATATAAAAATCGGGTAACATACGGCGGAGTAATCGTTGAATATAAGAAAACGAACATAACACCTCCCCCATTTTGAAAGTCGGTTAAAATTGTAGCCTATGTGTTATTCTGATGTATAAGCTATATTATTGTAAAGTTTCATTAAAATCCGTTCAGTAGTTTTTGCGTGAAAGAGTAACAAACATCCATACATCCACACATCCATACATCCAAACAAACTTTCGCCTTTATAATATTAGTAGGATGTAGCCTATAATGTATTATCACGCTAAGACCAATAGAAGCGGAGCACCAATGAAGAATGTTTCAAAATCGGGTGATTTTTCCTATTGTGCTGCGTAAACGATAAAAGTTTCGCAAAAAATGGCAGAATTTTCTTTATTTACCCATGAATTAGTTACTCTCTCGGGTCTGTGGCTCTTTGGTTGTTCGTTTTGTTCGGTGTTGCTATGTGTCTGTGCGGATGATTTTCTTGCTCTCTGTATTCGATGCCTATCCCTATCCTGGCTGAGGCGAGCCTCACGCTCTACAGATGATTCTCTTTCTCTCTGTATTCGATTTCTATCACTATTCTGGCTGAGGCGAGGCTCACGCTCTACAGACGATTCTCTTTCTCTCTGTATTCGATTTCTATCACTATTCTGGCTGAGGCGAGCCTCACGCTCTACAGACGATTCTCTTTCTCTCTGTATCCGAATTCTATCATTTTTCCGACTGAGGCGAGCCTCATGCTCTACAGACGATTCTCTTTCTCTCTGTATCCGAATTCTATCATTTTTCCGACTGCGGCGAGCCTCACGCTCTACAGACGATTCTCTTTCTCTCTGTATCCGATTTCTATCACTATTCTGGCTGAGGCGAGTCTCACGTTCCGTTGACGATTCTTCATCTCTTGCTGAACGTGCTCTTTTGGCATTCACTGTACTACGACCTATGTTCGAACGACGACGTCTTCCAGGCATGATCGTATAGTAATACCCACAAAGCAACAAATAACCCAATCGCAAAGCAAAAACAAAAGTCCGTTTTTCTAACCAAGTCAAATATATTTTTATCGACAATTCAGAAACCAAAGAACCAGAAACAATGAATATCTGAAAGAAAGCGCTGTGGTTGCTCCTCTGCGTTACCGTCTGCACAACCACACAATGACGAAATACACTATCTACTACAATAACATAAGCCCGAAGCTTATGAGAGCCCCCGGCCAGTTCCGCCGTAACCGCTATGTCCCTCGGCCGCCGCCGCGCGACATATTTTTTGATACCGCGTAAGTTTATACGTTTGAAAACTTCTAAAGTATTGATCGAAATTGTATAGTGTAAAAGACAATTATAATCTACATTTAATGTCTTAGCTTCCAAACATGTTTATTTGGATAAGGGTTAATGTTGTAAATTGTTAAAATCGCTTCGTAAATAAGCCATTATTTTTCGTAAAAAGTAAAGAACAAAAATGGCTATTGTGAGTTATCCCTAAGAAATAGACATATACCATCGCGGACTTTTTTGTTTACCTTATTAAGGTGTACAATACTGTAGTACATTATTTTGATCTATCTCGTAGGGTTTAGCCAGCGTTTGCAATATAAACGCAAAAAAATGAAATTGTTTACGACATAACATTAGAAACCTCTAAAATTATCAGTGTTTCTCTACCATATTATGCATATGTTATACATATAAACCTTCCTCTTGAAACACTCAATCTATTAAAAAAAACCGCATCAAAATCCGTTGAGTAGTTTTAAAGATCTAAGCATACATACACACATACATACAGACAGCGGAAAGCGACTTTGTTTTATACTATTTAGAGATATCCATTTTAGTGTAACGGCAATTTTACCTTCAGGCGGCAGCGGCAGGCCGACGTGCGCGTCGCGCGCGCTGGGGCGGGGCATGCGGCACTGGTACGTGATGTACGCCGACACCAGCCCGCTGCGGCCGTGCGCGTCGCACGTGCTGCCTTCGTTCATGTTCTAGGAAAATATCACACGTAGAATCATTGTCAAATTACGAAATGTATCTACGGGTCGCATTGCGGTCTGAATTGATCCTAAGAATACAATATATATTCCAAATATAACATTAATATCACTTTATATTAGCTAATATTTTGAAATTTTTTAGAAAAAGTAAAAATAAAAATCTGATATCTCTTTCTTTCATATTAGCATGTATCATCCAGACTCCAGAAGATAAGGAACTATATAACATAATTCTTAGCTTGCTTTAAGGAATAATTTATGCCTAATTAGTTCCTGATTTTACTTACGGTGACGGTGGCGAAGAGATGCGCGAGCGCGGCGAAGGCGTCCTGCGCGATGTTGAGCGGCTGCGGGCCGAGCGCGGGCGGCGCCGTCAGCAGCCGCAGCAGCGCGTCCGCCAGCACCGGCAGGTGGCGCGCCAGCGCCTCCGCCGCCCCGCACCCCAGCTCCGCCATACTATACAAAATATATATTTATTTAATTTTATATTGCTTTTGTTTATGTAGAATAAGCGGCGTGCCGACTTCACCGCAGTCACATTTTGCTGCTAAAAATTTAACACACTTTAAGGCCCCCAGATCTGTGGGAGATCAATCGATCCGGTCAGAGTTTGGATTGATAGCTGGCTGACCTGACTGGACTCGTGTACACACATGGGAATGCACAAGAAGAGTGTTTGATTTTGACTTATATTAATTTTTAAAAGCTAGATTTCTTATGCTAAAACTTTAAAAGATAAAAATGTATTTGCTCTGACCTTGTCCTTAGTTCAGATTCCATATTGGCGAGTCCGATTCTCGGCGGTATGTTGCCTTCGATGACCGCCTCGCACGCCATCGCAAACCGCTCTATAAAGCTGTCCTGTAGAGTAACATAAACTGCGTTTATGAACGAAAATAAGAATCTTACATTGGTATTATAATGTTCAGTTTATCAGTCTTCACTCTTGGTTTCTTACGGGAGACTGTTACTTTTGGTTCTCGGTAGACCTAGAGCATTGTGTATTGGTCATCATTGACTGGCAACAATGACCATGAAAAAAAAAACACGCGTCTGGTCGAAGTCAACCGGCAAAATGAAGGTTAGTAAGCGGATAATAATTTTATCACATTAATAAATACGGTATATGGTTCACCTGAGGATGTACAGTGGTGTGCGGGTCCAGCGCGATGTTGAACAGCGGGCGGTGGTTGTCGATCCAGCGCGTGCCGGGCAGCTGGACGTCGGGGAAGATGTACGAGTAGTTGGGGGGCGGGGCCTCCGACATCACCGGCAACGCCCACTCGCCGCTAGACAGCTTGCCGTTGCGGCATAGCGGCAACCACTGTCAATAAGTATTACATACTATATTTGAACCTTTACACATTTAACGTCACAATGGAGGCAAACATTTTTTTTAAAGTGCTCTGTGAGTCCATGACTTTGGTCGATTTTGGCTCATTCTAGAAAACCCAGATAGTAGACTGCTGCTTAGAATTTGGATCATAAGCATATATCCAAAACTTGTCACCATTAAGCAAATTATAAACGTGCATTGACTTTCCTCGGTTGAATCGCTGCAGAGTTTTGCGACAAAAACTAACACGGGCTGTTTTTGGTCGTCGCTAAGCAAACAAGGTATCTTACGAGAAATCACAATTTTTACTCCCAAGTTTTTCGTGCAAGATTTTTTGGACAGTGGTCCCTGAAATGCCCATGGATGCCTCTATTTCGCGATATATCACATGACGGTCTTCGAGGATTAGCTGCTGCACGGCTTCAATATTCTCTTGCGTTACGACGGTTTTTCGACGACCATCACGTGGCTGGTCACTGAGGCTAGGGTGTCCACTTTAAACTTCTAAATACCAGCGTTCTATAATCCGAAGACATGGTCCTGCATCACTAAGTACAGAAATGATCTCCTCAAAACGCCGAAGTCGCAATAATCAACTTCGTTAGTTGTAAAAAATTATCGCACGGAAATTTTCCTTTAACATTTCCATTTTTACAACCGACTTGTCACCTTTGAATAGAAGATACAATAAGACTATTTCATAATTTCTTTTGTTTTTGAAATCCAAATACAAGGAGATTAAAATCTCATATGGCTTCTTTTTCAATGATCGCGGGAAGTTTACAAACGACAGAACTTAAAAGGCAGCCCTCGTATCGCGGGCTTTAAGCGTGGCGAACGCGAAGAAATTGCGTGCGGCATTGCCGTGCATCGTCTAACGTCGTTTCAGTTCAGCAGACTTCGGCATGGAGTTTGCATAGTCGCAGACGCATCCGAATCCGCATCCGGCAGTCCCTGAGTGCCTCACAATTTTTAAAAAACAAGAAGTCTGTGATACGTACAGAGTATCCGACAGGTGTCTCGACGTTCTTCTCGTGGTCGGCGGGCTTGCGCTGGCAGGCGACGTGCAGGAACGTGAACAGCAGGTGATGGTGGTCGCCCAGGTCCGCCGGCAGCTTCAGCTTCACCTCGTCGTATAGCGACGGGTTCCTGTCGATTATGATCACCATCTTTGTTTTTATTTATTTTAAAGTGTATCGGTATTTATTGTTTATAACTTTATTATCTTTCATTGCGTTATTGCAATGTACGTCGAATAGATAGAAATTCATGTATTGGCGCATTGCGGCTTACCTTATATTACCTTTTTCACTAGTATCTGAAAATATTGCCGTCTTGTTTTTACAAAAACGCATTAAGAGCCTTATACCAATATTGTCGAGTGCTAGTGACACCGAAGTAGCGATAAACCAACGGATGAATCCCGATTCTACCTGGTTTGCAATCGGTCTATAGTGTAAATTGTAGAACATACTTGTTATGGTAGAGCACTGTGGTGTAGGCCTCTGTGCTGAACTCCGGGCACGAGCTGCGGCCGAATATATTGGGCAGCGCCGCCGACTGCTCCTCGCCCGCCATCAGCTGGATTCGGACCTGCACCACACACGTTCACGATTAGGCGTGTAACAGATAACGTTAAATAAATAAATAACGTAAAATCCTCTACAAAATTTGGCACTCCGACTGCGCCTCCATGACATACAACATACCGTGCTCAAAATTTAAAATGTAATATTGTCGTGCAGCCTCGTATAACAAATCCGTCTGACGTCACGCACTGCACGCACAGTGACGTCACGCGCACGCACCGTGATGTTCCGTGCGGAGCCGGCCCGCGCGGTGTAGGCGGTGAGGTTGATGTCTCGCACGCTCAGGAACAGCAGGTTGCGGTAGTGCGTGTGTGGCGCCGCCCCGCCCCCCGCGCCCGCCGGGAATGGCAGGATCTCCTTGCACGGACGCACGTTCTCATCTGAAGGATATGAAATAGCAACAATTCATGATTTATGTTACTAACTCATAAACAAGCAAATAAAACAGAAAAAAATATATATGCAAATCGTCAATCACAGAAAGTGACCAGTACAAAGTAATAGTTTTTATTACTATGTACGTATTTTTAAGCACCGTATACAAAATACTTTGAATATGTAGTGACTTGTACTTCCGCATACACAGACAATAGGGATGATGACAAGGTCAAAGATTAGCGAATTTTGTTAATAAAATAAAGAAATCACGGTAAAAAATAAGTGTTCCCAAAATTTCAGCTTGATAGCATTTGTATTTTTTTGTTATGCGCCTTTAAAGTTGGATATTTAAGTCGATTATTTTTCAATTAAATTTCTTAATATTTGTATACAATTCGATAACTCATGCAATTAAAAGCAACTTTTGTTATGAAACCACTTTCATAAACGCAATATTTAATATACCTGTCGAACAAAGTTGTCTCCCGATGCGTACAAACTACACTTTTTTCCTACCTACTGTGACGTACCGATGATAAGAAATGTATCCATTATCTAAGCCAACGTTTCTATTCGAATTTCTACAGGTGAATACGTAATTAAGCATTTAGGCATTTTTAAAATTCCGTTTAACGTCCGATTCCGATAGCAGACTAAAGAACAGACTTACGAAAGACGAGCATTGCTCGTCGTTTGGGAGTGCGATATGGTACGCGAAGTACACATACACATGCGGTATCTATCTAGATCTATGTCTGTGGCCGCATAGCATTCATTACGTTTTACACAAGCTCGTAGTAAAAATATTTGTTTATGACTTAGTAGTACATACATAGCATTGCATATGTTTATGCTTTGCCTTTGCCTTCGCTGCTGTTAATCTACGTCTAGTGTGGCCTACGCCTAATTCCTCACCTCCATAGGGCTGCAGTTTGGCGAGCTCGGGCGTGAGTCCGTTGCGGATCTCGTCGGGCGCAGGCGACACCTCGATCTTGAGCGTGCCCGGGATGCACTTGAGCTTCTTGGGCGCCGAGCTCGGCCGCTTGATCTCCGCCAGGAACTTGTACAGGTCCTCGTCGCGGAGTTTGTCCGTCTCCTATGAACACATTGGGAACACACTGGGAAAACATTTAGAACGAGATGACAACTCCGTTGCGCCAAAATTCGTTTATCGCTCGGTAACCGTACATTTCCCGGGACTCAAAGTGTCTCCATACAAAATTTCAGCATGATCAGTTTAACAGTTTGGGCGTGAAGATAACACACAAACAGGCACACTCTGGCAATTGTAGTATTGGTATGGAAGAATGGGCTAGTTTAGCTAGAGCGTTTGAGCCTCAAAAATAACGAGACCTATCGTGTCCGTAGAAACCTAATATAAAATAAAAACTATTATATTGGGTCTAATTCTATGTTGTTCATCAACACCATTTTGTGAATGGTGCTACATTTTTCAAATTACAATTTGTATAAAACAACTGTTGCCAAGAACCCATAGTATGAGGTGCGATTTTCGTACAATTTTCTTGTACGAAAATCGCACCTCAATTGACATTACCAACTTAAAAGAAGTTGGTAACAGTGACGCTATAACCAAACTGAAGATAAGAGACACAGAATTGCATACAAATTTTGTAATTTTTAGTTTTGTTTTACGATTTGCCGTTTGGCCCTTACCTGTTTAAAGAAGCTAGTGACAGTAATGGCGATGGGTTTGAAGGTGTCGATGTGTGTGAGCACGTCGTCGGGCGGGGCGCGCCGCTCGACCGACCCCTTGCGGGACAGGGACCCGCCCACCTCGCCTGCGCGACGCCGCAGACCCTCCAGGCTGCCGCCGGACGCCTTGCGGTCTAAGCATAATATAAGGATATAATTATACACTACAATTTTTTTTGTCTCCAGCTCCGTTTGTGTAAAGATAGCATTTTTCACTGGAACTTTACTATTAGTGTTTCCGCTTCAAAATCATTTTTGTTAGACGAAAATTATGTGAGTAGTATTAGCTCATAAAATGTGATAGTTTCGTAAAAATGTCCCACAGAATCATTTTCAGCTAAGAAGTGGCTTCTTCCAAAATTCTTAATCCAAAGCTTAAACTATTTACGGTACATAATACTCCGTTCGATATAATAATATACATGTTTAGTTTAACTGTATGTTTAAAAACTTAAACAACATTATAATAGTACTTAATAAGATAATAGAAAGCAATATTACGATAAACAAGATAATAAAGTTTATTAGTCATGTTTGTTGTAGACCTTATAGTTCCTCGAATAGGCTGGTACAGTATGCCTCATACGTATCACAGACGAACTATCGAGGTAGCGATAGCATGATTTGAACATTCTGTCGTCAGTATTAGAGGCGGTAATCGCTTGTCATCTTACCGAGGCTGTTGGTGTTGGGCGAGGGTGTGGGTGGGTCCTGAGGGGTGTCGCCGGCGCCGCTGAGCACGCTAAGCAGCGACACGGCGCTCCACGCCAGCGGCATCCGGTACCGCCCTAACCGCGCGCACGCCGCCGCCGCCCCCGCGCGGACTTTCTCACGGTTCTACAATATATAATATAAATTTAGTATAATTATAGCCTTACAAACAATGGGCGAGAAATCAAATCTTCAGTGCAAATGCAGTAAAATATAAGAGGATTTAAACATCTTGACTGCTGAACACGGGCAACAAAATTTCGCGCACGTGTAAAAGTAAATAAATGGGATAGAAATGATGAGCCAATGTAATATTTTGTAGTATGTGTATGAGGTAATATTCACCTTATCATCTTTGATGTACGGCTCGACGCATTCGTTAACATCCCCCTGCAGCACCTTCTCGACCCGGACGACTATGAATATGTCCGGTGTGGGGTTGTGTATGTCGAAGACCGCACTGCGGCTGAGCGTGGAGAGGTCAGCGTGGGGGACGTGGGCGGACAGCATCTGTCGCGTGCACTCCGAGTTCAGGTTGAAGTAGAAGTTCTCGGAAAGCTTGCGTTTCTCCTTGGCGTCGTAGAGGGCCATCGACGCGAATAACGGCTCCACGTCGAGCTCGAGTCTGCAAGGTGTTTATAATTGTTAATCCTGCGTCAAAAAATTGCACTTTTATACAAAATATGATAAGAGAACATTTTTCGACATAACATTTTTGCTGTTTAAGTACCGTTTAAGTTTTGATAACTTTGCCTGTGGCCCCTGTTTAGACTTTTACTCAGAAAGTGAAACAAACACTCACACATACAATTAATGTTCTGTTATTTATATTAATTATATTATGTATAGGTTAATATGATCTGAAAATAATTATTCTTGCATATTTATACTATATACAATGTATACCTAATGAATATAAGACTACAATCTTCTTTATAAAATGTAGAAATCTGTTTGGTAATGTGCTTCATGTAGTTGTCCATTTTATCACCAGTCTCAGTGCCTGAGGTACTAACTTGAGCTGATGGCAGACGACGAGTATACGGTGGCCGAGCATCTCCGCGGGCAACTCGGCCGCCAGCCGCCGCTCCACGGCCTCCTCCTCGTCCAGATACGGCGCGTACAGACCCATCAGGTCCGCCTGACGGTTCTCCAGCCTGGGCAACATTTGTGTTATGGTAAGTATACATGGCTACACCAGACACTGAACACTCAGTGTATACATGGAATGTGTGGTGCCGCGACAGTTAGTTGCAGATGTAGTTTGTACGCAATCGACACTAGTGTCGACATCTCTGTCGAGTGTCAGTGTCTTCGTGTATAGCATTATAATATTATGTGGATTGAAAAAAGAGCAACTTGAATATACAAAGAAAGGTATAAAACGGAACTTAGTTCCTTCTTTACAATCGAAATTAAGGTTAATTACAATTTACACACTTGACGCCCGCAACTCCGCTGCGCTAAAATTCATTCATCGCGCAAGAACCATACAATTTTTCGGGATAAAAAGTATATTAAGTATAAAGTATGTCTTTTCCCGGAACTCAAAGTATCTCCATATCAAATTTCAGCAAAATTCAGCGAAATCAATTTAGCGGTTTGGGCGTGAAGAGGCAACAGACAGACAGACACACTTTCACATTTATAATATTAGTATGGAAATATGGATCTTACCTTTTGGCTTCATTAATAGCATCAATTTGATCTGGTGGTTTCTTCTCAAACAGATCCGGGAGGAGCGGGTCAGAGGAGGAGCTACGAAGGTCCAGGCTGGCCCACGAGCCGCGAGGCGTGAGGGTCTCATTGCACGATGATGATGAGGATATAGACGCCACGGACTGTCGCCCGCTTGACGGTTGAGACTCAAACTAGAGAGTTAAAAAATATTTTTTCGTTATGCCTTACTTCTAAAATCTGTGGTTATGCCATTTTAATTTTGTTAACACAAACATTTGTTAATGGCATTACATTAACATTTTCGTTGACGAGAATTGTACCATCAAGAAAGTTGATTCCTATGCAATTGACAGACCAATGTTATTTGGTTGAATATGTCAATTCAATGTTAATTGTGAACTGTCAGCTGGGTTTGACGTAACGCAACCAAACTACTTAGGTCCTCGGTTTGCATAGGAATCAACTTCTCTGATAGTACATACTACATTGGACACAAGTATCTTTTATATTGAATTCTATCAAAATCATTTTAGGTGTTTTAGCATGAGACAGATAGACACACTTTAGATTTATAATATGCATAAGAATGTCAATAAAAATATAATCCAAGTTTCATTTGTAATGCTAACAAAATAAAAAGAAACTTCGGTTAAGAAATAAAATGATCAACAAAAGAAAGAACAAAGAAGGGAAATCTCAAGTTAAAAAGTAGAAAACAATTAATACATTTTGGGAAGCAAGTTCTTCTGTGGAAGTAGACTGCTCAGCGTCTACTTCATACTGGTGCTGCGGGGCTGACAGCAGCTTCTCAATTCTCTCACTTAGCCTCTCCCGACCGATGGCCGAGCCGGAGTGTGCACGATACTTGTATTCTACCACAGTAAAGTCGGAGGTATAACTGCTGATGCAGTCACGGACAAACATTGGAGCTTTACTTCTGCAAAGGTTACAAAAATATATTATTTCTTGATAATGGTAAGAACGATAGAGGGTTTCCTTGAAATTCTTTCTTTATTTAGACACAAACTATGTACAAAAAAAACATCAGCAATCATATTACAGAAAAATAAAATCGTATAAATCTAATCAAAACCAATTATAGTAGATATTGAGAATCAGTCCTGGATTTATAAAAAGGCTGTATGGAGGCAGCATCCTAGGGGGCCAACAGATTTCAAATGGCCTACACTCATAAAAATTGTAAATTCTGCACTGTTGAGAATACAATTTTGCATTCTCAATATCTTATCATAGTCACTTAAGTGCCTTAGTTCACAATATGAACAAACATTCACATACATTAACTGGATAGTTTTATAAGTTACAAATTATCTGTAAAATTCTAACTTACAAGTCTTCATCGGGTAGAATGTGGTTGATAGTTCTGATGCGTCGGGGGATGGTGAGCACCTCGAAGTCATTCTCTGGGTAAGCCAGGGGGTCCCCCTCCCCCATGACATGCTCACACATCTGCTCATAGTCGGGTGGCTCAATCATTTCGGACAGTGAAAGCTGTAACAACATTTTAATGATGCCAATTATTCTTTATATAATGTAATGAGTAATGACTGTACTATAAAAACTTTTTTAAATAAAAATTTGATGTAAATCCTTGGTTGAACCTGATTTCTTAATAATAAACTTCAAAACATGGTTAACAGGCAAAAAATCTGATCTGATGGTAACTGTACTTTATTTCCCATAGTTTTTCTATTTCCGAAGAGTTTCTAAAAAATACAACTGTACCTTTAAAAGTCTAGAACCTTATAATACATTCGCTTACTAGCTGACTTGTCTTATTAGGAATATTGTTGATGATTTCATACATTACACATGCATAACTGGATTTTATTATAACATATTTTGTATGTAAAGTATTTTTATACACAACCGCTAGTAAAGGAGCAAGTTAAAAAGTGAAATTGTAGGTAATTACAAGAAGTAATTATATTGCTTCAAATGTTAAGAGTTAGTATGCATACTTAAAATAGCATTATCTACTTATTCTACAATAGCTACAAACTTACAGAAGATGAGCACCCTGACAGAGTCCCAACATTCGACTGGTTAGCATAGACCTTACGAGCCTCCCCTGCATTCCTATAAATAGGAGAAAATCAATCTTTCAGCACTTTATTAATACCTTTACCCCTTTCATGCATGGTTAAACAGTTGATCCCACACAAGGCAAGGATAATAAAGCCATTTACCCGGAAGAATTCTGATATTTACGCCCGAGAGTCATCTAAATTGGACACACGTTTATTTAATATGTGAACACTTTTATCTTTTAAACCATCTATGATCTACTTTTAGTAGTTTTTTTACTTTTCAAATTGTTTACAAATTACAACAATCTAATTTGACACATAAGTTCTTCTTCTTCTTTACTAATGGCCTCCCTTGAGGATGCCTACGACAGTATATAAATAAGTCTATGGAATAGCCAGTGTCAGTAGTTCGGTGACGTAAAAAGGAAAGACTTTTGTTTTCGGTGGTGAAAACTTTGCAATTTAGGCGTTTGTGAAAGTACAAGGTAGAAAAAGACATTAAAAACCATATATATGAGGTCTATGGTGGCCACAAAGGAAGATCTTCCGACCGAGTGAGGTGTTATGCTCGGTCAGGCCGAGCCCACGTGATACATTTCAGCTGTCGTATATATACCGAGTACCGACGCGCTCAGAAAACTTCGATAGCGCAATGCAGGAAGTCAGGCGAATTGTGGGTACCGCCACATCACTCCCCCCGAAGACCGGAGGTCGAATCGAATCGAATATACATATAAGGAGCCCCACTTCAATATTTATTTTATTTTAATTTTGTTATTAATTATTAAACTACAAATATTTTTTGAGTATTTCAAGTACCTGTCGAGTAGCCAATATTGATAATAAATAAAAAAAAAAGATTAAAAAATCGCGTTTGTTGTATGAGAGCTCCACTTAAATATTTGATTTATTTTAAATTTAGTATTTGTCGCTATAGCGGCAATAGAAATACATAATCTGTGAACAACTCTCTGGCTATCACCGTTCTCGAGATACAGCCTGGAGACAGACAGACGGACAGACAGACATCGAAGTCTTAGGGCCAGTATAAATAGTCAGTATTCAAGATGCATCTCGGTCTCAAGACATGGTTTAGTTTCTGTGATTGATTGGCTGTCAAAATTTGGACCAATCACAGATTTCCGAACCGCGTCTTGAGACCGAGTCGCATCTTA
Source organism: Aricia agestis (assembly GCF_905147365.1). Classification (NCBI taxonomy): domain Eukaryota; kingdom Metazoa; phylum Arthropoda; class Insecta; order Lepidoptera; family Lycaenidae; genus Aricia; species Aricia agestis. The sequence continues at coordinate 26,666,757 of NC_056406.1, read as the reverse complement.
AGTACTGACTATTTATACCGGCCTTAATAATCGGGTCCCGTTTTTACCTTTTGGATACGGAACCCTAAAAACACGTATCGCAAAAGATTATATATATATATTATTCTCTTTGCCTCTGACGACCCCGTTCACAGAGACTTCGCGACTCCCGTAGGGGACTCCCCAGACCTCAGGGGTCAATGTTTATGATTTTTTAAAATATTAAATAACACATGTGATTTCTGAAAAAATCGGCCAAGTGCGAGTCACGTGTATTGCACGTGTCTTGTGAATCACGTCGGACGGTCGGGCCGCGGGCGGTAATCCTCGCCAGCAGTAATCGGCTTACGCCGCGTGGCACCGGCTTCGGCGGCACGGGAGTCGGGAGTCGGGACTGATTCAAAGCCGAAACTTTATGTTTTCGATTGCGAACATTTTACTTTTCATTGTTCGCCTCCGCCCACCGCCATATATTTTGGTAAGAGGCTGAGTGGATTTCTAGATTTATTTTTACGGGCCAATACAGCATAATGTTCGATTTCACCCCCCCCCCCCCCCCCCCGTGACGACCCCCTAACAGATGGATATTTTTAAAGGACACTTATTATAATAGTTGTCACAATAAATCACGATGGCTACTTTGACTTAGATGTTATTACAGGTTTTAATTAATTACTTAATATTATGCTGATCCTACTTTTCAGGCAAAAACTACCGAACGGATTTTAATGAAAATTTACAATAGTATAGCTTATACATCAGAATAACACATAGGCTACAATTTTAACAGACTTTCAAAATGGGGGAGGTGTTATTTTCGTTTTTTTTTATGTTCAACGATTACTTCGCCGTTTGTTAACCGATTTTCAAAATTTTTCTTTTGGTATATAGGGTATCATCCCCATTTTATATTCACAAAAGTGGTGATCTGATGAATGATCCATAAGCAATCGATAGAACTCCTCTTGTCAAAATTTATAGGGAAACATGTGGTGAGTTCGGTTTCGTGAGAAGTATTCTAAGCATATTATATGCTACCAACAAGTAAGATTTTGCACCGAGGTGCTGAGAGAACTCCTGATTTTTTATAAATACAAGTTTGGGAGTTTCGGCGTTGTTTTAAAAACGGAAAGCATAATATGCTACTATGCAAATTACATTCATCATCATCATCATCACTATCTATTATACCATGCATATCGTCCCATGATTATGAGCCTATTATAGATGATGAGATTATGAGTCTAGTATAGACTCGAATTTGTCAAGCGATAATAAAAAAAAAACTATTCTTAATATTATAAACCTGAAGAGTATGTTTGCTTGAACGAGCTAATCTCAGGAACTACAGGTCCGATTTAAAAACTTATTTCAGTGTTAGATAGCTCATTTATCGAGTAAGGCTATAGGCTATATATTACGCTAAGACTATGTAATACGACTAAATAAATTATTATTACTTATTTAGTCACTTCAATAAAATAATACGGGCGAAATACTTTATATGGCACAGAAACGTTTGCCGGGATAGCTAGTAATTTATAAAATATTAAATATCCATAGTTCATACTATCAGTACTAATATCAGTAAGCAATAATATTAATACGGATAGTATGGAACTATGGATATTTTATGTCTGTTAACACATAATATCATGTACTTACCACGAGTTTTTTACCACAGGTTTGATACAAGTAAAGTGTCTAATAACGTTTTTTAGGTAAATACCTGATGCTGGATAACCAGCACCCAGCTTTACAAAGTAATCTGAGAGTTATATTTACTTTAAGTTCAAGCTTATTACAAACTGATTTACGAATGATTAGTTTCGGACCGACTCCAAAGTATTCCCAAACCAATTCGAACACAATATTGTAGCAAACACTAAAAAGCGCCAAGCGACAATATCCCCTAATTTGGTTAGGGTAGAGCTGTGTTTTGTGTATTGATAGGCTGGTCCAATCATAGTACTAACTAAATTAAGTCACGTCCCAGCCCGTCGTATAGTTTAGATCGAAGGCTCCGACGATATGAACGTTTTTCACTGGAATGTGCCGAGATATTCGAGTAAGGTAGTTTTGCAAAGTGTGTTAGTGAATAGAATCTTGGTGATGCAGAAATGTGTAGCAATATAAAGACTTTAAGTTAAATGTGAACTGTAATCCAGTTTCCCTTCTTAAAGTGGCTTTCGTTTGCTTTTGGATTCCAGGGATATGATTTTGTACAGAGTATGTATATTTTTTGTAATTGCAGATTAAAAAAATAATAAATAGCCTATGATTTTAGCTTTATAAAAATTCAAAAAATACTCTCACATCTCTTATTCATCTCTCACCATCAAAAATCAACAAACATCGGCATCATTCACTCATCGTTCAAAAATGCCTTATCTATCTAAATAAACTAGATGTTACTCACTTTTACTTTGTTACTTCATTCGCCGGGGAAACACGCACATTTTGCCGCAACAGAAATGTCCTAAATCCTTTGCCGGTTCTCAAAGTACCAGGATAATCCTATTTTCCATATCTATTTTACTAAAATTTGAAAATGTAAGACTGAAACAATATTAAATTAAATAGCATTAGCATTGGTAGTAAGTATACTTATAATAAATTAATAGGATTTAGAACTAAGTAAATCAATATTTTGTATCCAAGTAGGTACAAAATATTAATTTAGTTCTAAAACCGCTACGAAGTTCTACGAGCTTAGCTACGGGGCTACGACTGCTGCTACGCGCTACGTTAGTGCTACGCTGATCTACCGATCTACCAGAGGTACCAGTGCAGCGGTACTCAACCCTATTTAGTATTTTTATACGGGCCACAAACATGTTCTATAGATAGCGCACGAGTTGAACGCAGGGCTCAGGAATTCGTTAGTGCTGTGACCTAATTAGAATTAATAATGTCGATATGTCAATACATTTCAAATACGCTTTTAGTTTAACATTATAATTTTCGGAAAAAAACAAGAAAGTAATTATCACACTTTTCAGTAATTCAAAATCAAATAAAGAATAGTTTTTTTTTAACAGAACTTGATGGACTCTTTTCAGTCATTATTATAAACAACAATTACACGCGGCTGTAACTTGAATATTGTTGAAACTCTTTTATACAATTTATTATTTATTTTATTTAATTTATCAACAATTTTTTCTTTAATTTTAAATATTTTTTGTTTCAACAAAATATAATAACGCGATAACACACTACACGAATGATAGATGTCAAGTTCCGCTCAGCACTATACTGTGACTATACTGCAGGCGTGCGAGACGCGGGATGAAATAGTACTGAATATTTTTAGTACTGAAATAAATAGCTATTTCAGTACTAAAAAACGTGCGATACAAAACCTTCAAAACTTTTTATTTTGGTCGTTTTTCCGAGTGGGTTTTTACAAAAATCTGAGATGTCCGCAATAACTCCTACACACTTTTATAAAATGGTATTGTAATATTAGGGTTCCGTACCCAAAGGGTAAATACGGGACCCGATCTCTTCGATGTCGGTCCGACTGTCCGTCTGTCTGTCTGTCTCCAGGCTGTATCTCAAGAACCGCTAGACTTCTGAAATTTTCACAGATTGTTGTATGTCTGTTGTCGCTATAGCAACAAATACTACTTAAACACAAAATAAAATGATTATAATATAAGGATAACAAACATGATTTTTGGCCTTTTTTGCTCGATATCAACAGGTAGGCACATGAAATATTAATAAAATACTCAGTTATATATATTTTGTCTTTTAATAAAAATGAACAGTAAACTTTAAATAAAATTTATAATGAAGGGTGCTCCCATACAAAAAAACTCATTTTCTTGTCAATTTTTGTTATAATATAATGGTAGTACGGAACCCTTTGTGCGCGAGTCTTACTCGTACTTAGCCCATTTTCATAACTTATATCAATCTCTTTTTATTCGAACGAATACGTCCGCACGAGTGAGCGTAGACGGAAAGTAATAATAATTGTCGAGAACACGTGTAACTTGCTTACGTCGAGAGTTAAATATGAACCGTCACAATAATTATTTTACGAAATTGATGTTTTATGCGATTAACAGTACGTAGTGAGTAATAGTTACTGACAGTAATTAAAAAAACATTTGGAAATGTAATTCTGGGAAACAGTTTAGTAATAACAAGAAAAATCGGCCATGCGAGTCGGACTCGCACACGAAGGGTTCCGTACCGTTATAGAGCGAAAAAATAGTGTTTTTTGTACGCGAGCCCCCTCTAATTATTTTTTGTTATAGCGGCAACAGATATACATAATCTGTGAAAATTTCAGAAGTCTAGCTGTAGTGGTTCTCGAGATACAGCCTGGAGACAGACAGACGGACAGACAGACGGACAGACAGACGGATAGACAGACGGACAGACAGACGGACAGACAGATGGACAGACATCGAAGTCTCAGTAATAGGGTCCCGTTTTTACCCTTTGTACCTAAAGGAACCCGGAACCGGAACCCTGAAAATTAATATTTTTTGTTTCTATGCCGTAACAATGTACCTAAGTTTTGATATCGGCAGAAGTTAAGGCTGGCCGTATTCGATTTCCGAATTCATTTTCCGTATTCGGAAATCCGGATACATGGAATCAGTAGAAAATTCTTTATCTGGCGCACATGTCCGCTTTTACCCGGACGATTTCCGCACGAGCGTGTAAAGTGCAAGCCGGCTCGTTCGCGCGTATAGAAACAGAAAGCAAACGTTTGCGCTAGTCTCACGGATTTCCAATTCGAAATTTCGAATTAAGAATTCAAAGTACACAATATCTTGTATAACTTTGTAGTTATACAAGATATTGTGTGGCAAGTACCTATTCCTTAATGTTGCGGTTGCTAATTATTAAGAGGATTCCACACCGCCCTTTTTTTCCATACAAACGTTGTCCCCTGTTTCCTCCCTGGATAATGCTAGTAGAGTTATAATTTTTTTCCTGAATATCTACGGCCACTAATACAATGTCCCTATGTTTTCTTTTTTTTATAATTTAATTATTAAATAAGATATGAACGTTCAAAAACCCAAAAAAATGGCCAGATTTTCCGCTGTGTTCAAACGTCCAGAAAACAGATTTGGCTAGATTATACAAAAAAAGCAAAACATAGGAACACAGCTTAAGCCTTTTTTTAATCTTTAATGAAAAAAGTACTTAAATCGGTTAAGTTTTGGAGAAGGAATCAGGGGACAACGAATCGTTGATTTTCTGGATTTTCTGCAGTTGTCTCTATCGCGTTCTGCGGTATCGGCTTGAGGTAAGGGAGACAGCTATAGATATTACACGTACTTTTTTTTCATTTCTCTAGCCTCTGTTGTATCCTCTTAAGAACAATAAATTTTGTCAATCGATAACGGAAAACGTATATATGCGGCCAGTCTAAAACGTAACAGCAGCAGTAATATGTGCGGTGAAAAGAGAGGTGCATATAATAATTCATATTAAGGCCGTCCCCCGAGCAAACGACCTTGGCCATACATTTGCCGCGTTCCCGAGATCGCACCAAAACCCTATTTTTTGCTTAACTTAGTTCAAAATTGTCCTAAAAAAATTAAAACGGGGAAAATGTAGTATATGATATTGTCGATCTATTGGCGTGTGTTTCAAATAAAAGTAATTTATAAATCCTAAGGAGATGCTGAATGTATGCTTGAATTTTGATAAATTGGTTTTACTTTGGAAGCTGATATCATGAGAATAATAAACAAAATTAGAAAATTAAAACGGGGAAAGGAATGTTGATATACTGAAGATTATTGCTGTATTTTTATTACAACTTTGTAGCTTTCAAATTCTGACTTTATACTGGCTTTAAATACGGTAAATTACGGAATCTCCGTAGGGAAGATCCCTTAATATGACTACCTCTCTCTCTCTCTACTCTCACAAATGACGTGTCGGCTAAGCCCCCACGTTACGTGTTCTAACGCGAGCGTAACATTTTTACTCATTCCAAAAAAGTACATAACGCTGCTAAAATAGTTTTTATTTATAAAAAAAACTGATATATAGATCCCTCGAAAACTACTGTAGCTGATTTTTAGTAAGTACTATAATAACAACCTGACTGCAAATCAGTGTACATAAATTAAAATAATGTATAGGTAATGGTGTCCAACTAATCAGTCGATAAAATTTTTGCAATGTGCGGGGGAAGATAGCTCATGGTTTATTTATATTGCGTGACCTTCAAATTTCAATAGTAGCCTGCAGGCTTCACCGCGCTCAGGTAAATGTCAAATTTGTAGCGAATGTTGGCTATTATTCCGCATTTGATTTTACTAACCTTCCTATCCCAGTCCAGTGATCTAATCCAGAGCTTAATTGCTACTGGAATAATGGAAATGGGCACTGGAATGCACTGCAAGAGACTGGAATGCAATTTATTCATTCCAGTGGCCGTTTACGTTATTCCAGTAGCAATCAGCGCTAGATTGGATCACTGGATTGGAATAATATATATTGACCATAATTACCTGAAAAATTTAGTCACTTTCTTTGATCCTATTTATTATTATGATCCTATTTATTATTATTTGTCATTTGACGACCTCTGTGGCTCTGTTGGTGGGCTGTTGGTAGCTCAGCTGGGGGTCGCCAGTTCGAATCCCGCCGACGGAACAAAAAGTTTTTATGTTCCTGGGTCATGGATGTGTATTAAATATGTGTATCATTTAATGAAAAACTTAAATATATGTATAGTATAAAAGTATTAAATATATTTCCGTTGTCGTACCCGTAACACAAGTCCTTCAGGTACTTACCACGGGGTCAGACTGACGTGGTGTGAAGCGTCCATACATATTATTATTATTACTAGCTATTTGACCGAGCTTTGAGCAATTCTTTAAATAAGAATTGCTCGTTTAAAGATATAAGATAAGCTGTGTACGACTGGGTGTCATATACCTAAGCGAGGTCTGCCAGTCATTTTTTGAAACGTTAGTGACATTACAGGCAAACATCCTTGAATGTGCACTTTTATAAGGGCCAGGCCAACATCGCACAGAAATGCGATGCAATGTCGCAATGCAAAAATTTCATGAGCACTCTTTACATCGGAAATTTTCACGACGTTTTGCAACGTCGCGCGTAGATTACGATGCGACGCCGCAACGCAGTGCTGTGGCCTGGCCCTAATTCCGGACGTCACGGTGGATGCTGACTTCCACAATAAAACGTTGGGTACGTTAAATGTCTTTTTCCCTATGTTATCATTTTACCACGGACGTCTAGCGCCACGTTATACGCTGCGGCCTGCGGTACTTTCAAGTTTGTTACAATCTTTAATGTCAGTTTATAACTCTAACGACCGAAGAAATTGTACCATTAGGCATACTTACGCTATGAATAAAATGGTGTTTCCGAAATTCACACTCGCAATACGAACGATGAACGGCTAAATGAAGCCATAAAAGATCGAATGAACTATAAAATTCCGTTCGTTTTGTAGTTCGTCATTCAGCGGGGCACATCCGTTCATTGAGTTGAGGGGCTTCTGTGCGTGAAGGGCAGGCGCGAAGGTTATTTCTGACCCGGCCCTTTATTCTTAGACCCTTGGGCTATCTTCACGAATCTGTCATCCAGAAGTGATTTGAGAGTTCTAATATATCGGTTATATAATTGAAGCTTGTTTGGGGTTTTGTTGCTAATAATAACTTGTTGTAGGCAGTAGGTAACCACAAGAATTATATGTTTAACTAGATGACGCCCACAACTTCATTGTGCCAAAATTCGTTTATCGCGCGGGAACCGTACATTTTTGTATACTATGTCTATGTCGGGATGAAAAGTATACTATGTCCTTTTCCGGGACTCAAAGTATCTCCATAAGTCTATACCAAATTTCAGCAAAATCGGTTCGGCGGTTTGAGCGTGAAGAGGTAACAGACACACTAATTATGCAGTATAATATTAGTATGGATTAAATGTTTCAGTGCTCATACGCTCAGAAACATAATATATAATGTTACATGCCTCACAATCAGCAATATGTCAGAAGGTGGTTGTGCTCAGTAGCTCTACCATGAGTTTAAAGCTATAGTATTTATAGATACTCGATACCGACTACGTAAACATTTAGTATGGCCATTTTAGTTCCGCAAGTAACCGCTGGAGGCGCTGTAAAATTTGCCATACTAAAAATTTACGTAGTCCGTATCGAGTATCAATAAATACTATAGCTTTAATCCAAGATCAGATCAGTAGCTCTACCATGAGTTCATGGTAGAGCTACTGATCTGATCTTGGATTTAATCTCCGATTGTTTATACATCCAGTCTATTTATGATAATACGCTTATTTTAGAACATTCTTTCATAATCTTCAAGACAAAGTACTCTATTCATTATTAACATTCACGTCGGAGAAATAGCAGAACGCTATTTCGGTAACATTTCACCCGAGGATGTGAAGTATCACTCTCGTGAATGCGAGGTGGGCAGAAAACCCGCGGCGTCATTAAATGGAATTGAATAAAGATTTTTTAACCTTTTATCTCCGCTACGTACGTAATTGTGACCTTTTAGATTTACTTGACATTTGGAGCAGAATATAGAATCAGTGGTACGTCCCTAACTTGGACCAAACAACCGAAAACTACGGGACGAGGGCGGAGGAATTTGAGCCGTGGGGCCATAGGGGAAGGTCTGAAATGTATTGCAGCGACGAGATATCGGTGTGAGGCTGCGAGCTGAAGCAGCGGCGCGCGCAGCTCGAGTGCTTTAGTGATGTGGAATGATGTCGATATCGATAATTTTTGTCTTGTTTCTGCAGTCTGCTGCATTGTGATGAGATAAGATAATCAACTCACTAATTCCTAGCTAAAAGCCGAGCTTTGTGAGGGCTCGCGTCGTCACACCTTGACAGACTGGTGATACCACATCCACATATAAATCAAAATTACTATGTTTAAGCACAAATCAATAGGCGTGATAGTTTTTCCGTAAAGTGTATTACAAAATGTAAACATTGTGGAATCTACTAAGGCTCGCTTCGCTCGCCCTGATCACTAATATTTAATCGTAAAGCGTTACAAAGTCTATAATAAGTCAGCTTAAAGAAAAGTTAAGAACAAAGCAAATCCATTTCAGTTACTGCATTAAACCTCAATATTAGGTTAAATATTATAAACTTTCAGATCAGAATCACTATCGATGTGCGTGGCCACACACTTTTTATGTGCATAAAATATGTAAACCACAAGAAATGGTATAAATAATTCAAATAGTACGACAAGGAAAAACATCTTGTATTAAACTCTACATAAACATTCAACATTAACAAGTACCATATCTCCCAGACGCAAGTGACATTGTATCGACAAATCCTCGATCCACCACCCTAGCCGCCACCTCAGTATTCAGTAACCCTCCCGAGGATGGGTGTAGCGGGCGGGCGCGGGCTCGCGGCGCGCGGCGTCTGAACTGGACCTGACAGCCATGGGGGTCGACACGGCGGCTCCGCAGCGCACCGTGAGTGTCCCCGTGTGCCAAGTGCATCTTCACGTCTATTGCTTTCATGCAGACTTATGCAGAATGCATACAAGAAGTCTGCATTCCGCATTGGGTTGACGCGTATTTCGTTTATAGGATGCTAGAACTAATGTCAAATACTTATGTGAAATTTAGTGTTTATCGTATTCTTCCTTACTAATGAAATATTTATACAGTGAACTATACAAGATCTTTTTGTCTGTGTCTGACACAGGACACTTAAAAAGTCACTTGAGCCTGGATAGACACAAACAGCAGACCTAGTCATGCGCTGCGTATAATATTATGTCTGACTCTAATTATCTCGTCGCTGTCTCGTAGTATGCTAATTACTTAACCAATTCTGCGGTGTTTGGAAACTGAACCGAGATGTGTCAGTCCCAAATCGTTTTTGTGAGGTAAATAAACAAACAATAGTATGATTGTAAACGGCTATTCTGCTTCTCTCCTGCGAATTGCGATTAAGATTAATATTTAATATCTTTACCTGGCAAGTTAAAACTTGAAATGCGCCATGATTTTGCTCTAGAAGGCACCGAAAAATATAAATACACTAGTAGTGGCCCGAAACTTCGATTGTGCAAAATTTCGTGTGCAAAAAAGATAAGCCGAGACTAATTTTAAGCAAACTATATACAAATCGGTTATCGCGTATAGACGCGAAAGCTAACATACAAACGGACACAATTTCGCTTACGTATTTACTATTTAGTAATCTGTGTTTTCTCCATAATAAACTTCTAGCAGTCGGGTAAAAGGACTTCATAGCATGATTCAGCGAAGTGATACATAAAGCTAGGTGTATAAGAATCGAGAAATCAAGAGCGGGGAAGATTAATGGACGCTGTCGGACTAGCACCCGACAGCGGCTCCGGCGGGGCTAGACCTGACACATCCTAATAGATGATCATTGAATACTGGCTGCTCGGCGTGGTCTAGCCCGCTATCTCGTAGATATTAGATCTAAGGGCTCCCACACAAAACTGCGAATTCGCATCGCATCGCGAAAATCGGCAACTAAACTCATACTAAAAAATGACATTGCGATGCGATGCGATGCAAATTCGCAATTTTGTGTGGGAGCCCTTAGTAGGATAATGATTTCTTTTGACTTAGGTTTACGCGAATTTTGTGGATATTTTTGAGTAGTTACAAAATCCGTCCGACAGTAATTATTCTGGGTGAGACTACAAACAATCATAATAATTATGTACTAGATATGCGTTAACTATAGCAATATTATACCTCCCTATCTAGACTCTAGAGTATAGACAGATATCTAAATCCACGTCTAAACAGCTGGACCGCATTCGCCGAATTTTAGACGAAAAAGAAACTACTTTTGCCGCGTAATATTATGTTACTTTCTCGTGAAGTATCATAAAACAAGAAGTGGGGCAAATAAAGCTGGTTTATGCTATTATATTGTCAATATAATAATCGAATGTTTAATATTATTATAGAGTGGTTTTCCGGTCACTCTGATAAAACCATACAGTAAGTTACATTCTACCTTTGTATTTTTTCCGTTGGTTTTATACCGCTAGTAATGCATATTAACTTGTATGGTATAATGATGGAATAATAGCATAATTACTTGTGAGAAGGTCAAGCATATTAGCGCTCACGTCGTGTAATAAATACTTAACGTTCATATTTGTATCTGGCAAAGGAAATTCCTATTTTAACGTTTATTACATTTATAATACGTTGACTAGGTAGATTAAAATGATTTTTTTTACTTAAGCTCCATACGTTATGTGCCAAACTTAGGTATTATTCACCCATCGATCGTGGAAAAAGGAGACACAATAGCTTATCTATTGTTATCGCGGCCGAATGTGGCCGCTTGGGACTTCATGAATTAAATTGTAATTGAAGTCTTATCATCATTATGTCTCTGGGTGCCGACAATCTTGTACCGGACACAATTAAAGCTAAGTGTAATTCTAATAAGTGTACACCAGTTTCGAAAATATTTTAGTTGTTTTAAAATAAACTAAATATGTAATTAGTACTGGCGTAGAGGAAAATGCTTTGCTTCGAGTATGTTAGGCACATAATAATATGTAGAGCAAAACTCAGGCATTTGAATCCGTTGTGGATAGTGTATACAGTATAATTTTCCGAATGAAGTAAGTCTTCAAATATCCATATTATGGTTACCCTAGCAGTTAGCACACACAGTTCTCGCAACATCACAAAGTCGGTTTAGTCCAGAGGAATGAATAGCTCAATACGTCTGGGATCATAATATATATACAGCAAAGCACATAATTATATCCTACTAATATTATAAAGGCGAAAGTTTGTTTGGATGTATGGATGTGTGGATGTATGGATGTTTGTTACTCTTTCACGCAAAAACTACTGAACGGATTTTAATGGAACTTTACAATAATATAGCTTATACATCAGAATAACACATAGGCTATAATTTTAACCGACTTTCAAAATGGGGGAGGTGTTATGTTCGTTTTCTTATATTCAACGATTACTCCGCCGTTTGTTAACCGATTTTCAAAACTTTTCTTTTGGTATATAGGGTGTCATCCCAATTTGGTATTATATTCACAAAAGTGATGATCTGATGAAGGATCCATAAGTAATCGAGGGAACTCCTCAAAACTTATAGGGAAACATGTGGTGACTTCGGTTTCGTGAGAACTATTCTAAGCATATGCTACCAACAAGTAAGATTTTGCACCGATGTATACCTGGTATACCGTGGTTCGGAAGGTGCTGAGAGAACTCCTGATTTTTTATAGATACAGGTTTGGGAGTTTCGGCGTTGTTTTAAGAACAGAAAGCATATGCTACTATGCAAATTACATTCATCATCATCATCATCATCATCATCACTACCATATTATACCATTTCATAGTCTTTTAGATCGAGACTCGAGTTTGTCAAGCGATAATAAAAAAAACTCTATAACTATCTAATATTATAAACCTGATGAGTATGTTTGCTTGAACGCGTCAATCTCAGGAACTACAGGTCCGATTTAAAAACTTATCTCAGTGTTAGATAGATCATTTATCGAGTAAGACTATAGGTTATATTAAATTATCACGCTAAGACTAATACGACCGAAGAAACTCAGGAAAATGTGGGAAAAACGCGGTAAATATTTTTTATGGGTAAATGTACGGTTTCTGTAAAATTCCTAATTTACGCGGGCGAAGCCGCGCGGGACGTCTAGTTATGTATACCCCTGTAACAAAAATAAGTGATAATAATTAAGGGTGTGTACGTGTTCCTTGTAGAGAGTTCACTGTGAAGGTAGCAGCGCTGAAAGATCAACATTTTTTTTCACTTTTGTATGGGGAAACTCGTGACGCTCGGCCCCATGCCCATACAAAAGTGAAAAAAAGATTTCGTCTTTCAGAGCTGCTACTTTCACTGTGAACTCTTTACAAGGAACACGTACACACCCTAAAGTATTATCACTTATTTTTGTTACACACTGTATATCTAAGCGAATTATGACTAATTTTATTAGAAGCGCAGATGTTTTTATTGAAATACCATAAGTGACGCCTGCTTGCTGCTGTTGATCTTGAAACTAATAATTTCCGTCACATATTATAGCATTTGCTGAGCAACTGTGAGCAAGACATACGCCAAAATATGAGCAATTTGTATTCCACAGCGCTCCAAATTAAACGGCTATATTAACCGCCAACGGTGAAAATATTCCCACCACAGCGAATAATGGCGATTCTCACTTACACATGAGATCATCCTCGCATTACTGATGGTGATGGTATAATAATATTTAAATACATATTTGTAATACCGATTTTGAAATTTTTAGATATCGTGTTTTCGCTAGGTCGAATCCTCGGAAATATAATGTAGTATCTATGTTTAGAAAATGAAACAATTCGGGACTTTTTTTCAAGTATTAAAATGAATTATTAAATCGACAATTTAGGGTTAGTCGCCCCCATATGGTTGAATTTGTTAATTATATGTTCAGTTTTGATAATTCGCTGCGATGCGCTTCGACTCTGCGCTAGTATAAATTGCCCCTTAGATACAGAAAAACTAATAACACTCACAAAAATAGTTTTTACAACCGAAGACAAGATATTTCGCAATCATAAAATACGTTATTGTAATATAATATTGATAGAGAATATTGTGTATCAAATTGTGGGAAAAGTGTTTTCCGATAATCACTTCTCTGTCACGTTTCAATATATAGAGACGTATAAGCATCATCATCATCATCAGAAAATCAGCAGTCTTTTATAAAAGTAGTGAAAAATCTTTAGTTAAACTTTAGTTTAGTTATACAGGATTTAAACAAAGTATAAGATACTTTGGGCTGTGTATCCCTTAGCTTCACTTTTAAAGTAGTTGCGCTGAAAGAGCAAATTTTTTTTGTTTTGCAGGGCAAGGGCTTATACAAAATAAAAAAAGTTATTCTTTCAGCGTTGCTACTTTTACAGTGAACTCTATAATGGCCACTTATACACATCCGAAAGTATAAATATCACTTTGTTTAGTTACAATTTCCTTCATACGGAGTTGGGCAACATCTAGTATACAGGATACTATTTAGATGTTGCCCAACTCCGTATGAAGGAAATCGTATATTACGGAAAACCGTCAATCTTTCCGACTGCAGATTTTCGTGGGCCGTGGCTCAGCATAAAAATTAAAAAAAAAACTGTTTCGTCGATGTATTAGGGTAATAGCAGACAGACTGTCAGGGAGACCCAATTTTCGCATTTATAAAGGTGCCAGTTGGCAGCGGGCGACATAAAGCAACCGCAGACGACGTGTCGCAACGACACTACTGCTTTTTATACAGTATTAATTCTATGAAATACCCTCCGCAGCTAGCGACACGAAGCTAGCGACACTTATTCATAGAAATACATAGAAACCAGTAGTGTCGCGACGACACGTCGTCTGCTGCAACTGCATGTAGCCGGCTTCCAACTTGTACCTTAATAGTAAAATGGTTTGAAAGTATGGACACTGCAAAATCTCAATCTATCTTCTATACTGAAGCTATGAGCGCTGCATAATCTCAATCTATCTTCTATACTGAAACGACGCAATATGTTTAGGAATGGTTGATAAATATTCATATGAAAAAGGTCTGAGATACGGTAAAGTTTACAATGTGGTCGAAATCCAGGAATCATGTCTAGGCCAGCGAAGCCCCTTTTTTCGCATTAAATATTTAGCAATACCTGTTAAGCGTCTCCCCCCCGTGACGTCACATGTAGACTGCCCCCTCCCCCCGCGTTTCCCCCCTCGTCAAGGGCTTCGGAGATCTCACAAGGCCCTTTGGATATCGAACCTCTTTTGCCCTCAGATTTCACAAAAAACTTCCAAGGAGTCTCGCTTTTCTTTGTTTCGCGCGAATAGCATATATTTTATTTATGAGAACATGATTTTTCTTTTGACTTGCCCAATATAAACTAAGAAATAATTCAACCCAAAATAATTCTACGTATAGTGTCGAATTTTTGTGTTGAATACACATGACAAGGTGTGAATTCTATCAGTTGATATACTTTCAATAGCTTCTAGCTTTGATGAACAGATTAATATTATTAATTACTAGCTGTCCCGGCAAACATTGTTTTGCCATATAAAGTATTTCGCCCATTTCATCAAAGTAGATTAAATAGTTTAGGCTAAAATCATAAGAGTTAATTGTGCGGGAACCCTACATTTTTCGGGACAAAAAGTATTACTTGTTTCCCGAGACTCAAAGTATCTCCATAGTCCATAGCAAATTTCATCAAAATAGATTGAATAGTTTGGGCGAAAATCATAAAAGTTTATTGTGCGGGAACCGTACATTTTTCGGGACAAAAAGTATCCTTTGTCCTTTTCTGAGACTCAAAGTATCTCCATTAATCAAAATTCATCAAAATCGATTTAATATTTTACGCGCAAATAATAAAAGTATATTGTGCAGTTACCGTACATTTTTCCGGGACAAAATGTATCCAAGTATGGCCTTTTCTGGGACTCAAAGTATCTCTATTTCAAATTTCAGCAAAATTGGTCCAGCCGCTTACGCGTGATGTCGTGAGTCGTGACCAAGGGATTTATGGATTCATTTTTATTTACATATATTATAGATACAGTAGCATACATATTATTCTAAAATGTCAAATAACGTGAAATTTCAAGTCGCGTCTTCGCGTGGTTCAAATAAGTTTATAAATGTCCTAGACTTCGTTACGTGAGCCCTAAAACCTATTTACGCTCGGTTTACGTTATTTTCGACAAAATCAGATTTACATTATGCTGAGTCGCGAAGGTAAACTAATTTTAGGTCGTTAGCCGATGATAGCTCAGACATTAGGTTAATTTAGAAACAAATTAGATGCTATTTTTATTTTGGAATAGAAAATAATTATTATTATGATCAATTTTATATTCACTAATTTCATACGTTAATAATTCTTTACGTTATATTTATATATATCTACTTTAATATGTATATTAACGAATTTTGACTATTTTATTTGCAGTGATAATAAAATAAGTTGTTGTACCTTATCTTCGTTGGTGTACGAAATTGTGTCGGTAAGAGTAATATTTAATCACAGGCTTAGTTTCGATTCGAACTGAAAGCTAATGCTGTGATGAAAATAACATTCTTCTTCAGAGTTCTACACTCCAATAATACATGCGATATAGTAGAAGGGTCTTAAAATTTCATCGAAATTAATGCGGAAATTTTTTGACGGGGTCGAGACTTTCGTTTTGTTGAGATTTAATTTAAAATTAAAATGAAGCTCTCATACGCTCATCAACAGAATTTTCTAGAAGTTTTAAATTGAAATAGCGAGCACTCCGTATTTCAAGTCATCAATTTCTCGTCTTTCTGACCTTGAACTATCTATGATATCTTGAACTATATCTAACTGATAATAATGTTGTACCTCTCAATAACATTGCGTTGTGCAATTTAGCATTATTAATTATTAACATTCTTATGGTCTAATTTCTACCCTCCTCCCTCATCTCAGTGGCGTATCTAACCTTACGTTTGTCAGTTGCAGCTGGAGGGCGCGGGCGGCGAGGGGCGGGGGCCGGCGAACAACAATGCGGAGGGCGCCGCCGCCAGCCCGCCGCGCGACGACAACGACAACGCGCAGCTGCCCTCGCCCAGGGGCACGCAGCTCACGCCCTCAGGTACGGACAACACCTAGAGGTATTTCGAACCCGACAGTATGCAGCAGTAGTTTTAAAATATCGCAGCTACATGTTTCTATAAATTTTTATGAAAACTTGATGTCGCTAACTACGGAGGGAATTTCATACAAACTCATAGAAACCGATGAGACGCGATATCTATTGCCACAGCATAATAATATGTATAACTCGGCAGGAGCCAGGAGCCATGTGCGAAAGCCTCGTTAAGCTAGTCTTCCCGTTACATACCAAGCTATTAGAGTCACGGCACGCTAGAAGTCGCTCTTGAGAATTCTCCGCGCGCTAGGGAATGTTATTATTTAAATATTTTCGAATATTATTAAAGAAATATTCGAAAAATAACATTTTACATTCCCTACCGCACGCAAAAAGGAGGTGACACACATAATAAAAATATTTATGTTTGCCCTTAAAACGCTCTTTGTGAGGAGTCTAGGCCCGATATTACTGACTGTTAACGTTCGTCGTTACTGTAGTAATAAACACGCTATTACAGTTTATTAAGCCTTGCGCTAGTTTTATGGTTATGAATGATCTCGGATGTTTCCAATGCCTAGAGCTATCAGACTATAATTAAATTGCAAATAACCAAGCATTACCCTTGTCTTTTGTATGTTGTCAAAAGTATCTTAATTAGAAAGAATAACTCTTTTCCATGACAAATTAAAGTAGCCAATGCATCGCAGGCTTAAATGTAGAGTCGTACGTGGGCGAGAAACGTCTCCATCGCGTCTACCTCATTACGGCTCAAGTTACAATGGAAGCAAGTGTCTAAAAT
Organism: Aricia agestis; assembly: GCF_905147365.1. Taxonomy (NCBI): domain Eukaryota; kingdom Metazoa; phylum Arthropoda; class Insecta; order Lepidoptera; family Lycaenidae; genus Aricia; species Aricia agestis. The sequence continues at coordinate 26,649,284 of NC_056406.1, read as the reverse complement.
TATAGGCTGGATTTATATATGCGTCCGCCAACGTGCGGTTTAGCTGCTACACCGCAAGATCACAAGCAAATGTCTAATGCTGCGTTTCCATGCTTGCCATGGCTTGGCCAGCGTTCACAAGCACAAGCGTGTAAAGAGAGTATCTGGCTTGGGTTGCGTGAGCTTGTGGACGCTTGTACAGTGCCGTAAATAGCCTTTTTTGCGAACAGTGCGAGCTTCTATATAACTGCACCTTTGTTTTTTAACCGACTTCCAAAAAGGAGGAGGTTATAATATTTTCGTCTGTAGATATTATTTTACTACATTGGGAAACATCTCTGGGGCCGGGGGCGCAGCGGGAACTTATCCGGAGCAATTCGAAAAATAAGGATCTCTCTGGTCTGGCCATTCTTGCGAACCCCAGAGTCTACGCCCTGTGCCTGGGCACCGGTGGCACCGCCCTATTTACGGCACTGCGCTTGTATCCGATGTAGTTGTAGTGTCGGTTTTTCGACACAGATCAAAGAGCGCTTGCTTGGATACAGTACGTAATACACTGACGCATTCACAAGCGTGTAAACGACTTCCAGATGCCGAGCGAGATTTGTAGACGCTTGTGCCTTGTGGATGCTTGCCAAGCCTTGGCAAGCATGGAAACCCAGCATTACGATTTATTTAAATAGCGGTGCGGTCGCACTGTCATTTACATACAATTGCTTGTGATTTTGCGGTGAAGCCGCCAAACCACGCGTCCGCACTGACTTATATAATTAGAGCCATAATGTGTAATTGCCACTAATGAGCTACTAATAATATCAAGTTTGTGGAATGAAGATCTTTTATTCAAAAGCTCGCTATTTATTCTTACTTTCGAAATCATATTGCCCTTGAGTACCAACTACCAACTATTTCATTAACCATTTAGTTGGATATAACGAGCGCAAACTAAGTGCTCTCTCGTTTACTAAAACGCCGGAGGCACTTAACAGGTCACCAGTTTCTAACCGATATTGCATTAGCAAGAGTTGAACATACACACACATTATGACTATATGGCACATTCACAACTCTATCCGCCGTACTCAGAGACATTTAATTATGATTAACCTTCAATTTAATGGAGAGTTTGACAGATAATGTATGGGAATTATGTCAAAATTTTGAATTAATTACATTTAAGTAATTAATGTTCCACTCTAAGTGCGGCAGTTAACCACTCGGGTTACTTATCCCGTGTGAGTAAATATAGTATCTAGCAATGTGAGACGTACTTTAGCATGATTTTAAATGGGTGACACTATTAGAAAAATTTATTCATAATATGATGACGGAGAGACTTCTTGATTAGGTTCGGTTATTTAAAGACTAATGTCAATGTAAGTGGTGATTTTTCGGTTGGACTTGACATACCGTATAAATACCGTATAAGTTACGTAGGCTCTACTTATGAATAAATTTCTGTAAGATCACTTAGGAGTGGCTTCCAACCTCATTATTATTTTTATGCGTTAAAAGAAAGTATAAAAGTAACTTGTCTCAAGCTAAGCAGTTTGGAGACGTTACCTACGCAAATAGCTAAGGTAAGAAAAAATCAAATCAATTGGCTAATGGCGTCGTCGAAATTGAAACAAAAAAGTAAAGACTTTATTAAGGAACATAAAAATTACAAAAAGTTTATTTCATTGTCACACAAGTTGTGTTGTGTACACAGTAAAATCATTATAATAAAACCTTTGGCGAGTAATATGTAATTATAAATAAACAAGTTTAGTTTGTCATGCCAAAACCTGCAACCTGCAAAAGAAAGCCAATGAGTGACCTTGCAATATTTTATGACGAAAATCGATATACCACAAAGTGCTTTTTTTCTTCGGCTTCCAAACATACCTAAAAATTTCAAGTGTACAAACAGATCTAATAGATCTAATAATACACACCGGAAATACATAATTCAATTACAGTAGAGCTGTTACCTGCGACTTTATTCGTGATATATCGCGTAGAACAATAGTTTCGTAGCGCCGACGTGCTACGGCTTCAGACTCGCAGTCAGCCTTCCTAAATAAAACTGCCCAACGTGGAAAAATATCACAAATCAAACGATTCAATATCCTTTTTATAAAAAAAGATATTTACGCACAAATCTTCAAAGTCCACCCTCTTTGTCATGTAACTTTTCCAATATGCCATCAAAGTCAAGCAGACCTTGAAAAGTTATACACGGTACAAATATCTTAAGATTTTATTGATCATATCAAACCAGCAGTTTCTAAATTTAGCTCGTTCAAACTCATCCGCCTATAATGTTACTTCAGACGTCCTGATGAATTGTCACCCCGATGCCGCGGCCCGTGCCGGGATTTGGGTCAAGAGCAAACGGCGAGGGGGAGGGGGAAAAGGGGAGGCACAAGATCGGCCCGAAATGTCTGCCTCTCCTGTGTACGATACAGGAAGGTATGCAACGTGTTAGTATAACGATCCTCTCGATGCACGATGTACTCACTAAACCATTGATGTATTAAATTCTAGAAATGTTCTATTTTGTGATATGTGTGTGATTAGTGATTACAGAATAGAATATTATACCGTTCTAGAATTATTAGGTACAGAGAGATTCAATGATTTAACCATAGTTTGACAGAAATATATGGTTATGAAGTTTATGTCAATACCTTTATGAACTTAAAATTAAATAACCATCAAATATGTGTGCGGCTTATTTCTAGTTCTAAAATAGGTGTTTGAACATTCTTGTGAAGAGTCTCGTAGGTGGTGTGGCATATTATAAAATTTAAAGCGCCCTGCGCCTACGTTCAAGCCACTGCCTCCTGCGACAGCAAGCGGGGAGATTTTCCTTTACAACTTTCGATCAATATAAAGATGTCGCAATATATATATATATATATATATATATATATATATATATATATATATATATATATATCTGTGGCTTATTTTTCAAGTGACTTCTATTCCAAGTGTCAAAAAAATGGGTCCAGTTATTTTTTAAATATAATATATTCTTTTTTAAATCAATGCGAAATAACATACACAGTGTGACCGAGCGAGCACAACAGCGAGCAGCAACTTGGCTAAAAGCACTCTCGTGTCTCTTAATTAAAATATTAAAAATATTTTCCACCGAAGATGCATGTCATCCACTCGTCCGTGACACGGTTGAGGCGAAGCCCTGCATCATCGAGCATCAAGCCGGAGCACCCTAATTTCATTAACAAGTTACTCCATCGACGGAAATGATTTCTGGCGCGCCGCCAATCTGATGCCTCCTGCTGCAGATATGTCAATACCGTTACTAAGGCATTATAAATGCATTTTACCAGACTAATTGAGGACTTTTGTAGGTTGCACTTTTAATAGGTGCCGCAGTTCATAGATAATATTGCTTTTTATGTTACTAGTAGGTGTTATTATTTTTACTTAGTAATTATTGCATTTTATTTTTCAAAAGAATTTAGACATTAACAAACCTTCTATCTGCGGAAGAATTCATTGTACTACATACGTACTGTCAAACAAAGGCATTTCCTCTATGTTTTAATATCCTCAGTTCTTTAAAATTACTGTGCAACCGATTTTTTATGCAATTCACAGTTTGAGAGTAGAGCACGGGGAAAAACATTGACTACTTTTTATCGTGGAAATGGCATAGGCATAGGTCCTAAGCGATTTCTATTGCCTCGTATAAAATCGCGGAGAACAAAATACAAAGTATCCGAAGCTCTATAAAGATGAGCGCCTAAAATTTTTACACGGCAATATTTTAAGTGAAGCGTTTATAGAGATTTACGGCAGGCACTGGCCTACTTACAGGCCTTACAGCAGCTTCGGGACTCGGGAGGACGTTTTTAATTTTCCACGTTAATGTTAATGTTTTTGAATAGAGTTTCATGTTGCCTATACAAATTAATTTCTATAGCTGTCGCTTTGAAAGTATTTGGAAAATTACGGGATCCAACATGTTGGCCAACTCATCGATCGACGAGGACTATTAGGTATATCGTCAGATGAAGTGTTTTCTTGGATTTCCCCAGAGAATAACTAAATAAGCACTGGTTCTATATTGTAACATAGCGGCTTCTATACAGTAGTAGAAGTTACTGAAGTATATTTTTTGTAATTTATTTAAAATCATGAGGGAGCACTATTCGCGGTAAAGCAACAATGCCCAAACTACATGTCAACGAACTTTCTTTGTTGTTTTCGGCATTCTACAAAGTACATTCAAGTTACTGTCTGACGCAGACCACGTAAAAAGTAAAAAAGCCGCATGTTTTGTCCGGCTCCACCGTCTACCGGGTGTTGACTTTGAAGCATAAAAGTTTGAAGAATTACCTTCTTAAATTTTTTGTATATTACACAGTTAAAACATACAGTTTACAGTTTTCATAGCGTCGCGCGTCGTGTTTTATATTAGTAAATTTTGTCACAGTAGCTTAATATGACACTGCGAGTACAAAAAAGATAGAGACAGAAGGTTACTCGTATTGCTTATTATTCGCTGCAGTTTTCTGACTTTTCAACGCTGAAATATTAATTACTATAAAGTTGTAAGTTATTGTATGTTGCTTTCTGCTTGTGCGTATTCTGTGTGGCGAGTCCCGGCCTGCCCTTGACCCGGGCTCCCGGGGCGCCTCGCAGCGTATTGCGATTGTTTTCACGGATCAAATATGTTTTAATAATCCGAATCGAAACTGAGCAACAAGCGAACAAGCTCTGTTAATTGGCATTTGTGATATTGCGATCGTGTGGAGCTGACGGCGATTTTAATTAAGATCATTGTTTATCGAGCAGTAGATAATTATATTAATAGTTAATACGTACAAAAATATTATACAATACATAATATAATGCATAAATTTTATGGTTTGTTCTATAAGGGCCGAAACACATTAACCGTAATGCTGAATTCGGCAGAGTTCTTTGGATTTCATTATGAGTTTGGACTGATTTTGCCGCTGATTTTGGCGGTGCGATGCCGCAACGCTTATGTATGTGTTTCGGCACTTTCGGCCTTAAGGACAAATGCCCAACCACACGCTGATATAACTTCGGTGTGGCTGGGCAGTTATTTACCACAGAGGTAATAAAACCACAACCAACCCACAGTTATTATCAGGAGTCCCGAACGATACGCTTAATCTCATTTGGGATACGCAGTTAAATTAAGAAAAAGAAAAGTAGGATTAAAAAAATTGACACATAATATGAGCCATTAGCACCTTAGGCTAGATTAGGTTAAAGTTAGGTAGTACTTACTAAACGTACGGACTTACTTTGGAGTTTGAACCTTCGGCTCGGCCATGATGATTGGATAAACAGTGGTATGTGACACTCTAAATATGTTTTCACCTCACCAGAGGCACTGAAGCTGTACGGCACGCGGCTGTCGGAGTGGGAGCGCGCGGAGATCCGCAAGTACCCCGAGCTGTGGTACCTGGGGCTGGAGGCCAACAAGGTGCAAGCGCGCACTGACCTGCCCAATAACTGCGGTTTCGACGATGAGAACGGCAGCTACACCAAAGTGAGTCTTGTGCTACAGGGAATAGCAGCTGTAGTCAGTTGCGCTGGTACCTGGGGCTGGAGGCCAACAAGGTGTAGGCGCGCGTCGACCTGCCCAATAACTGCGGTTTCGACGATGAGAACGGCAGCTACACCAAAGTGAGTCTTGTGCTACAGGGAATAGCAGCTGTAGTCGGTTGCGCTGGTACCTGGGGCCGGAGGCCAACAAGGTGCAGGCGCGCGCCGACCTGCCCAACAACTGCGGCTTCGACGACGAGAACGGCAGCTATACCAAAGTGAGTCTTGTGCTAGATTGTTAGACAGCTAAAGTTGGTTACAAATAATAGACCTTCGTTTGCACTATCACATGGAAGAGCAAAACAGCCAAAGCAGAATTCTGTCTCTAATTTATTAATCAGCTTTAAAATTTATTTACTGATATTCACCAGTTGAACCGGAGCGTCTTCAATGCTGTAGTCTACCATAGTCACCTTTATAATAAATAGTTACTCGTAATAATATGTAGATAAATATATTGACCTTTAGCTCAAATTAAACCAATTTTGTATCATGTGAGGTTTCCAATTACTTATACTTAAATAGACGAAGAGGAGCGGTAGCTGTAATGAAATCAAATTTTCCGCAATTAAAGCCATTTAACTTCAAATTATTTAAATTAAATGAATGCAAAGCTCATCACTTTACAACTTTTCTACGCAAAGTAATTTACACCATAATCAGGAATCCGTTACCGGATTGCTGGCGGCGAAATGTCTGAAATATAAGCCGGTACGTGTGAATACCGCTTGCCCATAACGATATACTTATGTATTTTGTAACTGGAAGACATGAAATGACTCTAACCCCATTTGATGTTAAAAACGATAAAAACGCTCAAAATGCCTCAAATTTTGAGCGTTTTGATCGTTTTTAACATCAAATCAAATGAAACGCGGGGTTAGGGTGCTACTAGGTAAAGGATACAATAAGTGTTGCAGTAACATCTAACTCAAATTTTAACTTTACAGCAAATCCACGACCACATAGCGTACAGGTACGAGATACTAGAGGTGATAGGGAAGGGCTCATTTGGCCAGGTCATAAGGGCGATGGACCACAGGACGGGCAACCAGGTGGCCATCAAGATCATCAGGAACAAGAAGCGGTTCCACCACCAGGCGCTGGTGGAGGTGCGGGTGCTGGACCACCTGCGGCTCAAAGACCGGGAGCAGACGCACAACGTCATACACATGCTCGACTACTTCTACTTCAGGAATCATTTGTGCATCAGCTTCGAGCTGATGAGGTGAGTTAATATTGCCAATGTGTTCTGTTAACAGAGGTAGTATGAGGTTTTTATGAGATCGAAACAAAGCTCTTAGCAAACAATGCTGGTAATGTTATTCGACTACCTAGAAATCTTAGCAATTTTACGGCAAGATGTGACAAAAACTCACTCAGCACATAATCTGATGATGATGTTGATAATGATAATCTCAATTTCCTGGACAAAATATAATGTTTATTGTTTACCCATTTACATAGCCAAAAGCCATCAGTTACACCAAAGCTACAAATGAGTTACTAAAGTTGACCTTTAATATTCCAGCATAAACCTGTACGAATTGATAAAGAAGAACAACTACCAGGGGTTCAGCCTGTCCCTCATCCGGCGGTTCGCCAGCTCGCTGCTGCGCTGTCTGCGGCTGCTTGAGGCTGAGAACATCATACACTGCGACTTGAAACCTGTAAGAATATGCTCATCTACTCTACCTTACGAGTTACGACATTTAATTTTTGTGGTGTTAAGAATGGTCAAATATTGGCCCACATTTTACTAACTTGATAAATTGCAATTGACTGTACGTTCAGAATACCATGATGCTCATGAAGTCGGCTTGACAATTTGGCACATTAAATACGCCTCTAATGTAGTGACTGCCCATGACACTAGCACATTCACGTTATATTGGGGTTCACGAAGTTTTGCTTGTCTTTAATTAATACACGTTTTACTTTCCGTATGTAATGGCGATTCTAATAGTTATCTCACAGTCGTTCTTTAAAATCAAAAGAAACGGTGATTTATAATCATGTTCATGAGCATTCAAGTGGTTGTTTGTCGTTTTCAGGAGAACATCCTGCTGAAGGCGCGAGGCAGTTCCTCCATCAAGGTGATTGACTTCGGCAGCTCGTGCTACACGCACGCGCGCGTCTATACCTACATCCAGTCGCGCTTCTACCGCAGCCCTGAGGTCATCCTCGGCCTGCCCTACGGCACGCCCATCGACATGTGGAGTATGGGTGAGTTCTGGCCCAACTCCCAATCTTTTTAGAAGCAGCAGGCTTATTTACTGGGGGAGGGGGATTCCCCTGGACCTGGACCACAGGACACTCAGTCATCAGATCATCATTCACAACAATTTTAGAATAACATCCTGCTGTATGCCTGAGGCACCCATAGACGAAGTTATTTGGGGAGGGGGAAGAGCCAGTATGGCGCGGGCGTGACACATGATATACAATGCTCTCTAGTCACTCAGCTTCACTCGGAGGCCAGCCTTAGCCTGACCTTGTGTAATAAATAGAAGATCTAGAAGTTTGAGTAATTAATTAGTAATTACTAAACAAATAGTAAGGTTTACATATTTTAAGAAAGTTATGCGAAACATTTGGCATTTCTATTATGCGTGCAGGCCGTTGGCCTGTTATACAATTAATTGACACTATTAAACAAATTATACCGCCAAAACGAGACTCGCATACTCGCTCAGTGTTGCCATGTTAATTATTGTTTGCTGTGTCGTGCAAATTACTGTAAACCACTTTCAAAAGCCGAGGTAGCAGGTACTATAAAACAAATAACAATATTACTGCATTCCTTAGTCAATACCTCTGTCTCTGTCAGATACACGAATGCATAACAGTCCATAATAATTGTTATGAGGCCTATTCAAGTTGGCCCTAGAACAATAATATTATGTTCTTTTGCAGGTTCGTGATCACCTCTTCTAGTCCATCTAAGGCCTAGATGGACTAGAAGAGGTGATCTCGAACCTGTAAAAGAACATAATATTATTGTTAATTGCCAAGGATCTTTTTAGGATAGTCGAATACTGTAGAGTTAAGAGCTTAGACACTAAACAGCTGCGCAATCATGGTGACAATCTAAAATCTTGGTTGTCTATCAGGGCCTAATGTGAAGAGGAGCCTTTATATGCGAAACATGTTGTGCAGATTGAGAAAATCCTTAAAATGATTGTGAGTATCTCACTATAGTATTGAAGGTGAGGTAATAATTAAAAACAAAATATGAGCGAGCGAACTGGGATTGAATGCCTCACCCCTCACCCTGTAACTCTCTCCGCTTCTGCCGGGATCTGCCTGTACCTCGCTACGCCCATGTACCTATGTATTTTAATACTTTGACCTCATCAGTACGGAAGTTTTTCTAAACAACCGGGTATACGGGTAATTATCTAAACTGGCGACACTGGCAACATTGTGGGCACAAGATATTGGTATTTACGAATCGCACACGGCCAATGTCGCCTTTCTCCCGCTTTCTACCGAGTTGCGTAACGCGACGTTATGACATGTCGACATAATATGTCAGCCCGGGGCAAAGCTCCGCAGAGCAAATACTCTTAAAACAATAACACTGTAGGACAGTGGTTCTAAAATTTTGCTGGCTGGAATCCTATTAAAAAGCCAAATTTTTGACGGAACCCTAAAAATGAAAAAAAGTTACGCGTCCTTAATTTGTAAAATAAAGCGTAACTAGTTATTTAAGCGTAATCGAATTCATTAAAAAACGGAATTGGGACGCTGATTGGTAGAAGGGGTGTATTTTTCTCATTACAACGAGACGTATTCACGTGGAATCCCTACAAAGGCTTTGCGGAGACCCGGGGCTCTGCGCGGCGCACACGTTAAGTTACGAGTATGGCTGATGTAGAGTATGCACAAGTAGAGTATGTAAAATTATAAAAAAGAATTATACAGTATAATATGAAAGTTATGAACTTATTTACATACTGTTTACACATTTTGTTCAAATACATAATATAACGTTTCAGTATTTGCACTTTATTACGTGTTTTTCAGCCATATTATGCTACATAATATATTTCGCAGCTATACCTATTATACGTTTCTTTTAATCCCACTCGTTTTGTGTTTATATTCGCACGTTGTTCGAGCAATAATTAATTCTTGATTGCAAGAGATCAAGTTATTACTTATAATCTTATCTTATAGATATATTTGTGACTCGAATAAGGCACGACCAAAAGTATGTCAGCTAATCTATGAATTTGTTATTAATATGTTTCTGCAATAATTACTAGCTATAAACTTTTAATCAACTGTAACTATAAAGAAATAAGAAAACGTAACGGAAGTTTTTTAATTCTCTATATTTAGAGATTTTTTTCTCACGCTCTATCGTTCTCTATGATTAAGAATTGGGGGCAGAACTTACTCTATTACACAATCACATTTTTTCGCTTATCTCTTTGAATCTTGTAATAACTCGCTAATAGAGATATAGCCTCCATTTATTTTGACCCTTACATAAAACTACGGTTATTCAACGTTTTACATAAACGTAGCTAACATTAGATGTAGGTGCATGATTAGCAGCATAGAGTTTTCTGGTCTCTAACAAGCTCATCAGCTTACGTCGATCTTTTATCCAAAACCCAAGTGAACTACCCAATAGCAGGTAAAATAGTGCATAATTTCAAATTATTCATTTGATAGGTAATTAAATTAAATTAAAATCTGTAAATTAAACTAATAAAATATATTCATACTTTAATCACTGTCTTTTGTCTTTGCCAGTCACATTGCTTATCTCTTGTCCAAACGTGATTATTATTTTCTTTTCAAATTCATTCATTCAAAATACAAATCACCAAAAAAAATGTCTTTCAGCGCTGCTACATTCAAAGCAAACTCTACATAGGAGACCCATACGGTGTGTAAAGTATTATCACTTACTTTTGTTACACCCTATATAATAAAATATATCATGAATAAAAAACTCAATAGACACCTCTCTTGAATGTTTTATTTTAACGCTCTATCGAGCGTTAACTTTAACCCGGACCGACCCTTGCAAGTAAACCAAAATACTGATGTTCCCAGGCTGCATCCTGGCGGAGCTGCACACGGGGTACCCGCTGTTCCCGGGGGAGAACGAGGCGGAGCAGCTGTCCTGCATCATGGAGCTGCTGGGCCCGCCGCCGCCCGACCTGCTGCTGCACGCCACTAGGAAGAGGCTGTTCTTCGGTGGGTAGTTGACCAGCTCCCCTCCTTTCTTAAATTATTACGGGGATGTTCTTTGCTACAGACAAGGGGGAAGAATGGGTGATAAAGTTAATGACCAACAAACCCCCATCGACATACATAATATTTTTTGTCATATTACGCATATAACAGCTCTATCATAATATTGTGATTATTGTGCAACGTACTATCTGATAAAGTCATACGCAAATTGAATCTACACAATGTGGTCGAGTTATGTTATACCCTGCAGCCAACATATTATAACCACTGACTTGACATAATCTGAGCAAATAACATGCATACTCGTAGATCCACTTATCTACCTACATTGAATAAATTTCTTTACTTATACATAGCAGTTTCATAACAAAAGTGATTAAAAATCGACCTGTTGATGGTCAATGGTGTGATTTATTGAACACATCTATCAGCAGTCAACGCGGTCGATATAATATGGGCCATATAAGGGTAGACCACTTTTAACTCCATCGGCTTATTATACTAGCATGACGCTCGCAATTATGTTGCGTTGTTCTTTCCCGAGACACAAAGGATCTCCATACCAAACAGCATAATCGGTTAAGTAGCTGGGGCGTGAAGAGGTAACAGACAGACAGACACACTTTCGTATTTATAATATTATTAAGTATATTTTTTTTTTTTTTTTTTTTTTTTTTTTTAATCTATTTTTATGGGGGTTTTTGCCAATAGACATGTCAACCCCATCGTATCCGCCTTAATGAAATTCACTCATCAACTTCCAGCAATAAATTGTAAACAGCCAAAGCTGCATTAGATCTAGGCATGTGCAAACAACTCAGAATCCATCCCACATCTAAAATATTTATATTAAATTGGTTGATGAGTAAATTTCTTTTACTTCTATACTTGACACATTCCATCAAAACATGCCAGACATCATCTATTTTATTACAATTTTCACAGATAGCCGAATCTTCTATCTTCATTAAAAATGCAAATGACTTTGATAGAATGTGTCCTGAACGGATTCTTAAGGCTGTTTTTAACAATTTTCTACTTATGTTACTATCTGCAAACCAAGGGATATGAAGAGGCTCACATTGGATTGTTTTATACCATATTCCTTTTGTTTTACATCTCTCATCGAAATATTCTTTCCACAAAGATAATGTTTTGTTTTTAAATTTTGATAACAATTCAGAATAAAAAGGTTTTATAATTAATTCACTTCCAGACGAACATGCTTCTTTTGCCAATTGATCTGCCTCTTCATTACCTGGTAATCCGATATGAGACGGGACCCACTGTAACTTTAAATCAATTTGTCTATTATCACATTCATAAATACATCCCAGAATGTTATAAGCAATCGATATCCCTCGTAATCCCATCGCACATCGGACGATATGTTGTAGTGCACTCTTACTATCTGACATAATTACAATTTTTCTCAAATTACTTTCAATAGCATATTTTAGAGATTCATAAATACCAATTAACTCTAATGACATAATTGAAACTTCTCCTATCACTTTAAACATAAAACTTTGATCATTTGCTGGATCATAGATTCCTACGCCTCGTGCAGAACTACTTTTAGAGCCATCTGTAAATAATTTATGCCATGATCTATATTTATCTGCTATTTCGTCTTGAATTATACATTTTAAATTATTTGGCTCATATTCATCCTTAGCCTTTTTAACACTGCTTAAATTGGGAATAACAAAGCTCCTTATGTCTATTTGAGACAACCATATATCTAAACAAAACTGATCCAGCAGACGACTAGAGTAAACTTCTAAATTGCATGTTTCACGGTAAACATTAACTAAAAGTGGGAGTTTTTTCCTACACCAATATCGACATTGACATTTAAGACTAAGCTCTTTTATTAAATCTACTGTTGCATTATCTTTCCAAGAATATGATTTTAAAATATATTTGTATGCTAAAAATTGTCTTCTTATAAATAGTGGTGGAATGCTCAGCTCACTTTCCATGCAATGAATAGGTGAACTCCTAATAAACCCACCTATAATTCTTAAAACCTGATTTTGAACTTTATCCAATCTAGAAATATTGCTTTTAGCTGAACTACCATATAAAATACTACCGTAATCAAGTCTAGATCTAATTAATGAAAAATATAAACCTCTCATATGTATTGGATGAACTCCCCATGACGTTCCCACGAGAACCTTTAGAATATTTAAATATTTATTACATTTTTCTTCCGTCATTTTAATGTGCTTACCCCAAAGGAGACTCCTGTCTAACCATACACCCAAATATTTATAGCAATCTACTGAAGACAATTGATTATTATAAATATTTAAAACCGGTATATTCTTTCTCCTTCCTCTGCTAAAAACACAAAATTTTGTTTTGTTTATAGATAATTTTAAACCAATTTCATTTAATGCTACAATAATTTTGTCAAGAACACTTTGGATTTTTCTTGCACATTCATTAAGATCTTTGTTTTTTAAAAAAATAGCAAAATCATCAGCATACTGAGAAACACCAATTCCTTCATCCAAAACTAATCTACATATCCTTCGGGTTACTAAATTGAAAAGAGTAGGAGAGAGCGGATCTCCTTGTGCCAAGCCTTTAAAAGTCCATCGTATAAAATCTCCTAGTCCATCATCTTTTTTGATTTTTAAGTGTCTCTCCTTCAAAAAAGACCATAAATATTTACAAATTTTTTTACCAACGTTAATTTCATCCAAATTTAAAACCACTTTATCTATTAAAACATCATTATAAGCACTCTCGATATCCAAGAAACAGACAAGAGTTGGCATATTATCAGACATCCCAATTTGAATATAAGAAACTAAACGAACTAAATTATCCATACAAGATTGAGACTTTCTAAAACCTACTGTTGTAGATGATAATACATTATTTTTTTCAACAAACCATTCTAGACGCTTAAGAATCATATTATGAAAAATTTTGCAAATACAGGTCATCAAAGAAATGGGCCTCAGTTGTAAATCGGCCCCATGTTGACTTACTTTAGGTATCGGTAAAATAACCACCTCCCGCCATTGCCATGGAATCTGTCCAGTATTAAAAACCAAATTGTAAATATTCAACAGAAAGACTAATAAAGTTTCTGGAAGCGAAGATATCATAGAGTATGTGATACCATCATCTCCTGGCGCCGTATCTTTATTTTTAATACTATTTTTAAGTTCTTGTAGGGAAAAGTTCGATTCTAATTCATAGTTTTCGGAGGAAAAAGTTGGAGAGACATTTTCGACCCAATCTGGAGTAAGTGATTCTAATAAATTTTTTCGACTATCTACATCTACATACGACACATTTCTACGAATTCCCTTAATCCATTGCATTCGTCTCCACATTTCAGTAGGTGAAGTTTCCGAACTTATAGAATCATAAAAATTTTTACGGCTTTCTTGTTTTTTAATTTTAATCATTTTTGCTGCCTCCTTAATCTTAGATTGTAGTTTAATAAAATTATCTGGGGTGGGATTTCGACGAAACTGACTAAGAGCTAATCTGCGTTGGGCTACAGCTAATGAGAGTGATTGACACCAATAATCTTTTGCCTTAAACTTAGATTGTGGGTTATTACATATTTTTATTAAAGGTACACTGGTGTTAATCGCTGTGTTTAACATATTTAGGAAAACATCATACATTAATTGTACATCGCTATTTAAGGATTCTACATTAATTTCTGAAAAAGATGAAACTAAACTATCTTGAAACTTGGACCATGAAATTTTCTTTACATTTCTTTTTTGAAAATAATTATTTGAAAAATTTATTTTTGTGTAGAACTTAATTATAAGATGATCACTACCAAAATTCTCATTTAAAACTGTCCATAGAAAATTTATAGCAATATCCGCAGACACGAATGTGATGTCTGGCGACGATCTTTGTAAATTTTGATTTACTAATTTTATACGAGTATGTGTTCCATCATTTAAATATACATAATTATTGTCTGAAATAACATCCGACAACTGAGTTCCTCTCAAATCTGTTTTATACGACCAATCACTATGGTGTGCATTAAAATCTCCCGCTATAATAGTTTTATTAGGAAAAGAACTAAACAAAAAATGCCAGTCCTCTAACATTGTTCTAGAAGATGACGGGCAGTAAACAGAAACAATATTTTGAATATACTTACAGTTATGAACCTTCACATGAAGCGTCTCTATACTTGAATTATGGCATTGAAAAGTACTTACCGAACATCGAATAGATTTATGAATTAAAATTGCCACACCACCATATGAGTCCGCTCTGTCTTTTCTGAAGATATTGTAACTATTTATATGAATTCCTAAATTGGAGTCAAACCAGGTTTCACTAATTATAGCAATGTGAATTTTTTCTCGAATTAAAAAATCACTAAAGCTAGTCAATTTTGGGCGCAAACTTTGAGCATTCCACTGTACAATATTAATATCAATAAATTTCGAACTATCGCTGTCCATTATTAAGTACAGCTTCTAATATACTCTCAAATAAATTAAACTTATTAAAGAAATTAACTATAAACGTTTTACATTCCTCAATAATAATATTAACAACTGCACCAATTTTTTCCTCAAACGTTTTCTTTGACATTATTGCTTGGTATAACTTTTCCAGTAACTTTTTAACATCTATTTTATTTTCTTCCTTTTCTACATAATTACTTTGTGTGTCATTTTCTTCTTCTTCAATATGATTATCTACTTCCATTTCTTTAACTATTTCACCTTGATTTCTATCTTCATTATTACGTTGCCTTCTTTGTTTCTGCACTCTTTTTAATTTTCTTCCTGTTGAAATACGAACCCCATTTTCTGATCCAGAGCTACCAGAATTCAAATCTTGTGTTTCACGTATTCCAACTTTTCTTTTCACAACATCGCTGTACAAATTTGGTGTAGTCAAATTATTTTCTGTTACAATGGTTACAATCTCAACATTATTGGCTGTGTTGTCATCATTATGAGAATTATATTTATTTTTTTCCTCACGTCGTATAGCTATTATCTCTAGAGCTTTTTTATAAGTAATATTTTGTTCACTCATCAAAAGACGGATTTCTTTTTCTTTCGCAAACATTGGGCATCCTCGATCAAGTACAAAATGTGAGCCTTTACAATTTAAGCATTTAATGTTCTCTAATGAACAATTTGTATGACTTGAATTCCCACACTTGGGGCACAACATTTTTTTACTGGGACAAAATTTTATATAGTGTCCAAACTTCCAACAGCCAAAGCACTGGGTCACCGGAAATACGAAAGGTTCTACCTTAAACCTACAACCATATGCATATGCATACGGAGGTAAGGTAGAATTTTGGAAACATATTCGAACTGATTCGCTATCTATCCATTTTCCTTCCGAGGACAACCTTTTCAATCTCTTTATGTTTAATATAGTATGTTCACACTCGAAAATTTTAAACATCTCATCTTCCTTTAAATCCAAATCAACCCCTTTAATCAATCCATAAGAAACGGAGTTTTCAAAAGTCTTTTGACAACGATAATCTAAATCTTTGAATTTTGAGCAATTGAGCAATTTTTCGGCATCATTTTCGTTTTCAAATTGTATAAAAACCTTGTAGGGAGATTTGTATTTTATTTTAATAATATTCTGAATATTTTCGCTTAGTAATAACCGTGCCATCGCCATCTGCTTAGGTAACTCAGTACTAGAAGTAACACAAATTTCATTTTTTTTCTCAAAATCTTCCATTTGCTCAAATCCCGCTTGTTTTTGAACAGACTTATCAATCAAAGATGTACTACGTATAAGGCGTTTTGGTTTACGCACAACCGTTGTAAAACCATCACTACTTTCCGTCTCATCTTCTCGAGTTTTTCTTTTCTGCACAATAGGCTGATGATTTATATCATCTTGAATGGTAATATCTCCTGAATATTCGAGGTTGTGAAGTTCAATCTCACACTCTCTGATATAGTCAGAATCCCTGCTATTGCTACTTTGTAAATTTAAATCTTCCTCTTCCTCCATCATGCAAAATAATCGTTGAAACGAAACAAACGATACGTATTACGTAGATAGGTACACTTGCATTAACGATCGCGATACGCGTACGCACAGACCGAAAGCTCACGCGCCACTGATTAAGTATATTAAGTATGGTTTTTCTCTGTAAACTACCTGATGCGTTTCTACTTCTTACTACAACATATTTCCGCAGACTCAAAGGGCTCCCCGCGCGTGGTGACGAACTCGAAGGGTCGCAAGCGGCGGCCGGGGTCGCGGACGCTGTCCACGGCGGTGCGCAGCGACGACCCCGCCTTCCTGCACTTCCTGCATCGCTGTCTAGAGTGAGTACTACTGAGAGAGACTAGAGAGACATTTTTTATCTCTTTTTATCACAAACAGAATAAAAAAGACAATGCATCAGAATCTGCAAATGAAACAAAAACGAAGATAGAAGTCTTGATATTATGTTAATAGTTAGACAAACTCAAGGGCGGCCTTATCGCTATTTAAAACGATCTCTCTCGAGATCGCTTATAGCATAAACGTCACTGAGATATTTCATTTCAAAGAGAAACAATGATATTATGTTGTATCAGAATCGACGAATGAAACAGAAACAAGATGTGACCAACTCGGCATATCCAGTGCCGAATTTATATTATATTTTATGAGTATAGGTTGTTAAACTAATATGTATTCTGTGGTATAGACCACTTTATTTCCGCCGCCCTATGTACGAAATTTGTCGGCCGGCGGCCCCCTATATGGACGCGGCTTAAACGGCCTATTTATAAATCCGGGGCTGAGCGTCGCATCCAGATATCATCAGGCGTTTTGCCCAATATAGACCACATTGACAAATTGGCATGTTACATCCTAGCGCTAAATATGGCTGATAGATTAGCGAGAGTTGTTTTGAACAAAGTTGCTCAAGTATGATTGAGTTTACGTCAGCTAAGTAAATGTGGTAATTTTATACGATTCTGACTATTTTTTAAAATTTCACGTATTAGAAAGCTATAATTTAGCATGGGGATAAATATTTATGATACATAGTGACAAAACAGCGTAATGCTAAGT
The DNA here is from genome assembly GCF_905147365.1 of Aricia agestis. Classification (NCBI taxonomy): domain Eukaryota; kingdom Metazoa; phylum Arthropoda; class Insecta; order Lepidoptera; family Lycaenidae; genus Aricia; species Aricia agestis. The sequence goes on along the minus strand of NC_056406.1, from coordinate 26,631,422 downwards.
ACTCACATACGGTTTTGCTCGATCGAGCAATAACGTCGAGCAAAACCCGCGGCTCGGGCTTTCGTCCACACATTAGTTTATTCTAAATCGATATAACATTTAATTCCATCGAGCCGGCTCGATGCGAGCCTTCGAGCTGTGAGTTTTGCGGTCCACATAATAATTGTTACTCGATTTGGAGTAAAACTATCGAGCAAACCGCATGTGAGTACTTAGCATAATAAAACACAAACAGTACACGACTGGTTCCATGTTTACATTCATTTGTGTTTAAAAATACAGCGTCACTTCTTTATTGATAGGTTAGTTTTTGCATATTATGAACTTTCATTAAACGACCACCTATATTCATATTAAAACTCAAATTTAGCATAAAATAATTAAAAACACAATGCTTTATGTTTAAATTTCAATAATATGAGGAGGTGAGTGATATTTTTTCGGAGATATAATAATTCAAATTTAACAAACAACGGTAGTCTCACAGTGTTACATTGGGAAACTCATTAGTTATTATTCATAGCAATTACTCTGTTAAAATTAACATAGTTAGCTACAAAACAAGAGGATTGACCCAGAGCCGGTGTGGTTTACAAAATTTTCTCATTATTGTTATTAAAACATTAAACTAAGTTAATATCGTATGGCGCAATTGTCTTTTGAGAGCGCTTCGGAAAAACAACATTTATCAGCATAGCTTTGTTCCCAAAATGATGTATTGACGGCGCGGTGCAGTGCAAGTTTATGAGTGCGGTATGACCACATTCATTGCCTTGATATTATGAGAGTTTGCTTAAATTGTTTAAAGTTATTGTTTTGTAACTTTTTAAAAATGAACTATTTTACAAAAATGTTTGGTAAAAGGTGGCTCCGTGCGAATTCCTTACACCGGTTCTTCTCGCCGGGTTAGTTCCCGAACCGGTGGTAGGACTCATGTAGACGTTTTATAGTGATAATTTTTATCCGAAAATAACTCATTTCATTTCAATGCATTCGTAATGTAATGTAAAACCATAAAATGTCTTATTACGAAAGTGGAGTAAATCCGGAAAATCCGGCTGTCTCGCCGAAAATTGAAAATGTTGGTTTTGTTTTGACGATACATGCCCATAGCTATGACTAGAGAAAATACTACAAATAAATATCTATATAGACTGGGCTGATGATGATGAATGGTGATATAGAGTACGTAATATACAACTTGTCCACATCAATCCAACAGCCTAATAAGACCGAAATCCACCAACGTCTGTTAGTGTTAACAGCTTGTTAAAATGGAATGTCTTCTCTTTCATTCATATGAAAAACGAAAGAGATAACGTGATACTGATTCGAGCATTAACTTTAACAGTCGTCGGTGAAATTGGGCCTAATACGAGTAAATCCGCGTGCCACACCCGCGTCTGACTTTGGCCGTCTGACCCCAGTGAAAGTGCCGAGAGAAATCCCAAACAACGTGGGAATACGCCCGCCGCCCGCAGCTTCTGTGCCGCACTATTATTACTAGTCCTGACCGCTACCTGTAAGGCTGTAACACAAATCCTTCAGGTACTTAGCACGGGACCAGACTGACGTGGTGTGAAGCGTCCATAGGTATTATTATTATTAATAAGCCTGTCAAAAAAACTATCCTGGATCTGATAACAACCCCCACACCGGCTTCGGTGACGGTGGTCGGTTTTATTGAAACCAGGCCAGTTACGCAGGAGTATAGTGCCCAAGTGTGTGCGCAGTACACATTAAGAGCACTCGCTCTTAATGTGTACTGCGCACCATTTTGTTTGTGCTAATTACTTGAAACTTGTTGACTGTATATTGATGTGGATTATAAAATAAAGATAAAGTTATTACGCTTTTATAGAAGAATAGATGTAGCGCCTATGGCGGACGTTAGACGTGAAGTGGGTTGACGTTTCAGTGTTGTTAGTTGGCGCGGCGGAAGACGTCAGCTGAAGTAGAACTCTCCATTCCTTTACTTTGATGGCCCAGTGCGACGGAAGAGCGACACGACTAGCGAGAGATCAGGCGCAGGACTGACTTTTTACATGCCCATCCGACGCATGGATCACCTTACTTGTCAAACAGTCAGTCCTAACCAAACTATAGCATTTCCCAACGTAAAAATCGAACCCACGACTTCCGAGTCAAGAGCCATGTTCTCTAAACTGCTGGACCACTAAAGGCGTAACAAATATGGGAGTTGCTACGTATTTATTTGGACTTCAGAGTACCTCTTACAATCTCGGATTAACTAACAATACTACGTAACTGACTTGAATGATATTATTTAACTTTCTTCCAAGTTTTAAAAATACGAGGTTAATATTCTTATACTGAGCAGGAAACGTACCTAATGGTGGGTTTATGATGTATTACATAATACACAGCTTTTTATTTCACATGTAAAGTATATAAACAGCGGTTAAAAACCATAAAATGCGTGCGGTATGTCGCTTTTCTTTCGTTCGAAAGACACATTCCTTTCCCACATTACCGGCAAAAACGTCCAAAATGCGCACGCGCAGTGAAAGGTTACGGTGACGTAACCGACGACTAGACAACCTGACTGCGACAACCGACAACCACTCAGTTGATACTGGTAACCTATACAGAGTTTTCTTGACATTTTCAAATGAACACGCTAGTTATTGCTTTACGCGTCATGAAGAAAAGCCCACTTATTTTGTAACTGCACGAAATAGACTCAACATTCTGAGTCTACTGTGAATTTCAAAACGCCGATGACATACCAAAGCTGTATTAGTTAAATCTACATATTAATACGTGAACGAAAAACTTTGTATCCCTTTTCACGAAAAATGCGGAAACGTAGGTGCATGAAATTTTGCACAGTTCCGAGTATAGTTTATATGGTGAAGGAGTGCATCGAGCTAATATTATTTTGAAATTATGCTTTTATCATACATTTTTTTAACAAATAAAACATTACACACACTACAATACGCACACTCAAGAAGATGACAGATTTTTGAGTGACAAACCTATATATATAAGTATATACGAATTATACTCTTTTATGTATGGTTGAAGTCTGTTGACAATTTTTTTATTGAATCTTAGATACTATTAGACAACCAGAGACAAGAGTTGAAAAAAATAATGATATAATCAATATTCTTTTACAAAATATAGGTAGTAGCCCTAATGTCTTTGATACTAAGGTCGAATTTCGACCATTGGGCGAACTCTAGTATTAATATACACTTGCAATAACTTAGAACCACAGTAGAACATTAAACTCATACACTCAATTGGAATGACGTAGTCCGGAGGACTACTTTCAAATTCGTTCATAATATTTTCTTATAACTTAATTTTAACATAGTAATAAAATACTACTATCATCGTGTTTGTTGGCCAGAATGTTTACTCTCGGCGTAACCTCTCGTAACTCGCAAGTCGCAACTCATACCGCACACACTTAGGCATTAAAGGTGATTAAGAAAATGTCGCGTCTGCGTTGCGCCAGCGTTATCTAACGCGTTACGTCATATTATACGTGCGTAATTAGCTACTGTTCAGAGTTATTTTACCGCTAACAGGAGCCAACAGGACCTTTATGATAACGTCATAAAAACTGCTTATAGAATAAAGAATTCTGACCGGTCTAGCACTGCCAACTTTAGCGGAAAGATGTGAGACATATTATAATTGGTAATTTATAAGTAAAATTAACATCATTCTTTATATCACTTAACGTAATGGCTAATGAGTAATGACTCAGAAATATTATGTAGTACGCACAAACTGCTTATGTAAGGATTGAAAGTTGAGATTAAATCCGAATTAGCGAGCCTTGTTTTTCCGAAGCAACACTATGTCTTGTTCGCTAGTCCGCGGTTTATATCATTAATCAAATCGAATTAATTTAATGTTGGTTTGTATAAAGTAACAGCTCTATCATAGACATAATGCAATAGTTACTTTGTATCCAATAAATGAATATTATTATTATCTTTCATATTATTCATAACTTGTGTTGATAAAAAATTGGCTACTTTAAATGTTCAATTCATTCAAATCGACCGTGCGTTCTTGCTGTGTCTGATTCAGGAGCTACATGTCTCGAATTCTGAATCAACATTTACCATTAGAAAACTCAATTAGGGTGGATAACATAATTATGTGTGTGTTGTAACATATATTATTATCTATATATAACGTATCAAATGTTTACTAAACTTACCATGCAGCCTTGTCGAACCAAAAACATTTTCTACCGCCACTCCCGATCCTAATTATCTCAACACAATTATTATCTTTCATAACTTCTTAATGACAAAAAACGTTACTTTAGTTGGTAAAAGTAGAGTCTGGGCTGTAGGGATTGCCTTGATCTAGATTCCCAATCTAGACCCCTCACTTACGACGTAAGATTTCAGTACTTATAGACAGGGAATTGAGTATAATGAGAAACTTTCTTTGTTAATATTTTAGAGAAAAAAAATTTTTGTATCAAAAAGTACTCCAAAATTATCTCGAACTGTAGCTTCGTAATAATAAGCATCATATTCTTTTTCACTTTGAAAATATTGTCTTAGTTATTAAGTACTTACTTGCCTAGTTAGGTACAGCTTATTTACAAAGCTACGACATATTGTAAAGTGTAACTTAAGAGACAGCAGAAACAGCTTAGCACTCCCTCGACTTGTTCGTGTCACTCAAGAGTTATCTTGCACGTGGTCAAAAACTTTTGAGTGATAGCTGTTTCGCATTGACGTTTTATTATGTCATCCAACTTCCAATACCTTAAGAGCCTTGTAGGTCATATATTCAGCTAAAAATGATCTCTTTCCCACATTCAAATTCCTGTCTAAATAGTTTCAAGCTCTGCGGAAAACGTTCTCGTGTAGGACTTATCGAAACCTGTATTAGGACCGGCTAGCGGCTGATTTGAACGAAGCTATTTAAGTATTTACTAATGATATAATTTATCTGTACGTGTTTCGATTGCGAATTACAGCTTGAACAACTATCATTTGGTGTATAAGGTGAATCAAATACTAAAAACCATAATATTACGTCGTAATACTGAATGATGGTTTCAAAGACTTTGACTCCACCTGTTACAAGTTACAACATGTTAATTTTCACGATTCGGGATGATAATAATTAATCTTATGTGTTGAACAAAAATGTCAATAAAGTATACCTACCATTTAGTTGAAATTAATATTCTTAACGATAGTTCTAAATAGTTAATGATATCTTAATGAAATCACACAACCTCTAGGTACGAATTTCGTCCAGTATCTAGTCCTGGATCAACCTTTGCTTTACTTCCGTGTAATGGTAGTCTTAATACCTTATACAGCCCTGGATTTATGTATAAGCACTATACTCTATAGGCCATGGCCTATGGGCGGCAGCGTCCTATGACGGCAGGTTACGTAAACGGGGCGGCGAAATTAAAGTGGCTCATAAAAATATAAACCCGGCCCTGACCTTATTCTCTACCGCTCATGTGATGTCCGCAGATGGGACCCGAAGCGACGCATCACGCCGACGGAGGCGACGCGGCACGAGTTCGTGACGGGCATGGCGCTGTCGGCGGCGCCCGCGCAGCCCCGCGCGCCGCCCCGTGCCCGCGCCCTGCTGCACTCCCAGTCCGCGGGCGACGTCGCCGCCATGCTGGGCCGCGCGTGACACGACCCCTGAGCCCGCCTCGGCTCCTCACCCCTATAGTAGACAACTGTAGAACCTTTTTTTTTTAATGAACCCGCTTTTACGGATTTCAGCAGGGTATCTTCCGACTAGTTCACCCGATGGTGCAGGTAAATGCTTGCTGGGAGAACGGAAGAATAAGATCCGTAAAAGTTAATTTGTTTGTCGAATTTCTTGTAGTAAGGTGAGCGCAGCTGGACGCACCAAACGCGCTGGAGTTGCCGCATATTATTTCGTATTCAACGCAGCTAATAAGTGCGGCTAGATCTGCGGTCATCTTAATTCTTAGGGCACAGAGGATGACACTTTTTTAGTCTTCGCTTATATTATTCTCTGTGTTGCGCTATTCCTGATATTATACAATTCAGATTTGTGATGAAATATTGACGACATCCATAGGTGGCGTCCACATCCAGTGCCGTACTTGTAATCTGGGAATAGTGTCGTTCTTCTAGTATCTATATCTCGAGGCACTAATATTGTCTTACATTAGAACTCGCCGTCAAGGTAGATCATCTAGAAATTTCTACTTTTACCTCACCTCGGGTATTCGTATTCCGAATGTCTCCGCTTTATAAGCCAACTCGAATTTATTAACTTTCTCGCGAGTAAACTTGACTCTATTGTATCTGATTTCTATCTGGCCATTTGGAATCCTGGCAGATTACGCAATGACTAACCAGCTCGGAAATGCGTCGACCTAAATGCACGCAGTTGTAGGTGCCATTCCACCGTTTAAAATCAAAACCAATGTTTCGCAAAGCTCTAAAGTTTCGAGCTTTGCGAAACATTGGTTAAACTATATTAATGTTGCAAATGCAACGATTATGTTTTACTACATACAAAAAGTACTTAAGAGTACGACTAACCCAAAAAATCAAACATCGTCCTTCTCTCTTCACACTCACGCCCATCTTTCATAGGCCAGGTGAAAAAGGCTCGATTTAAATGGGCCCGCGCGATCGTGCTGTTTGGCTACAGCATACATCACAAGCCGCTATTTAAATAAATCGTTACATTTAACTGCTTGTGATCTCGTTGTGCTGCGGCCAAACCGCTCGATCGCGCGGACGCATATAAATAGAAGTGTCTAAACACTTTAGGCCGAAAATACCCGACCGAAGTTCGGCATGATTACGCCCTCAATGTATTTTAAATTACCGGTGACCTACCCGGTGACACACCATGCTGAAATTACGTCGTGTTATATTGTACTCTCAAAATGCGTAGCGCATTACTGACGTAATCATGCCGATCTTCGGCCGCGTATTTTCGGCCTAGTGTGTTTAGAGTTTTAGAAACTAAAACTGTAATACATTATATATAATTACTGAATAGTTTATATTATGCTGTTAACATTATGCTGTATGCCAAACAATATAATTTGTAATTAATGAAGAAGAGATTACCTATAACTTCTAAGTATTATAATTTACAATTATGTATACGAAAGTATATTATAAATTTTAAAAAGCTTACTAATCTGCAAATTAACTTACTACATTAATCTTTACATTAGTCGTATAATGTACCTAAACATGTATGCGGTAGTAAAAATCCAGTAATTGGCATGATCAGGAAAGTAGGCGATGCTGTAATACTCGTATACAGTTTGATATACCTCAGTGAAAAGTCGGGATCTACCAAATTCGCTCTCTGTTTAGTGTTTATACTATAGGTCCGTACCACGAAACCGCTTTGTAACCAAATCAAATCGAATCGGAATTCCGCGTCTTATGCCTGTTTTCACCAACGGTCTCCGCTAACGCTAAATGTTCCCTAGCGATCTTGCGGGTCAAATATCTCTTAAAACAAACACATTTAAAAAAAAAGTAATGTTTTGCAAAAGTTCTTACGCCCTAAGAACGAACGCGACACACAAAACATCTTGAAATCTTGAAGGATATGTACCCTTCATGGCCGCTAGGGGACCACCTAGCGTTAGGAGGTGGTTGGTGAAAACAGGCATTACTCTAACAAACGAGAAATGACGTTGTTAGAGCAGAACGTGGCATTCTCATTCGATTGTTTGAGTCTCAAAACGGTTTCGTAGTAGGCCTGCTGTTTAGATTAAATTGCAAAGTTGCAAAGTACGCGTACGCCATACCAATCAATACGGACTTCATATCATCGCCTTGTGCGTATAATATCATAATAAGTATATCCACAATTTTGTAGGTACGAGTAAATTATGTATTACTCCGATTTTTTACACAAATATTAATTATTCGATATGACAGTACAAGTTTCCGCCTAGCTGTTAGCTAAAGTCTTGACAAACGCAAAGTAAAACAATGGTTTATTTTAAAGTAAAGTTATTTATTTTAGCGAGTTTCTACTATAAATAAAAAATGATCACTGATCAATAATTATCCAGATAGCTTACTGGATTGTTGTTATTTATCAGTGATCATTTTATTAGCATGTACTAGTTCACTTATAAAAGAGTTTATTACAACATGACAGCACAAGATAACAGAAGGATCACGAGGATGAATACAATGCATACAACATCTATATCCAATATCCATACTAAACGCGAAAGTGTGTCTGTTACCTCCTCACGCTTAAGTGCCTGTCCAGATGAGGGGTTTTACGTGCGAAGTCCATACGCGCGTTTCAATTGCTATTGCATCCAGATACCGCGCGTTTTTACGCTACAAACATGGACTCGAAGTTATCAAATACGTCCATTCACCACGGACTCGCGCGTAGTTTTGGACGCTGCAATGGCACCCAAGTATCTCGACTCGCACGTCGCTCGCGCGCTTTATGGGTGAGTCGAGAGTCTCGCTCGTTGCAAGTGTTTTACGCGCGAGTAAGAAAATGCGCTTAGGCATCTGGACGCGATATATGTAGCTCTAGTATCTCGGGTACGCGCGTAAAACGCCTCATCTGGACAGGCTCTAAATCGCTATATTTTATATAGAGATACATTTAGTCTAACTTAACGGGCACAGTCAAATATGTATGGTTCCCGAGCAGAAAACAAACGACTCAACGAAGTTGCGGGCAACATCTAGTATTGAAAGACATTCGATCATAATATATTTCAGATCAATATACAACCCGATATAGTCTTACCTACATCGCGATTGAAAATTAGACCGATCGGTTTCACGACGAATCGTGCTCAACGTTCAATCTCAAATATTGATTAAGCTCTTACGTAGTCGAGATAGAGCAGTTTAGTTGATGATTATTGATTAATGATAAGTCCGTTCGGCGCAGACCGGTCACCGACAGCCGTGACGAGTCGCTGCAGCCACACAGCTAGTGTCACATTGTAATTTTTTGCGCGATCGAGCCGGTCGCAGTGCCTGAAATTTTGTCGCAGCGGCAAGTCGCCGTCGTCGGTGGCCCGTTTGCTCTGATATAGATGTGTATGTTTCTCGTCTATATATTAAGTCGACTGGGTAACGACTAGTATACTTCGATAAATGTTTAGAACTTTGTGATCGAGTAGTTTTTGTAACTCTAGCTGTGTAGAGATAAACATAGATAGACAATATTCGAGTTAACGTTCAAAACATAAGATAGAGAGTTTCCTTAAGTGTCTAGTCTTTCTTAATAAGTCTTTACTTAGCTAGTCTCTGGTTTCAGCCATACGGGTGACAACCGATCTTATGTCTCTGATTTACTAGTAATAGTCTTATTAACAACTATTTATATTGATGTGATTGTAGCGAATTTGTTATTGCGGCCTATGAAGCTTATATTTATTAATAATTGTTTTAGTATTAAAATTTTAGGTTAAAAACGATTGTAAAATATTATTAGCATAAAGTATGATTTACTGAACGAGAAAAAGCCAACAGAAGTGGCAGTTTTGTACCACACAATAGATACCTTAGGTATTATAATTTAAAAGTTATTTTAAGGGTAAGTTATGTGTAATGTGATATGATGGATCTGACTTATTAGCACTACTGGTAGGCGACGCGACGCGACACATCTCGTAGCGTGAGAGATAGATATCTGGGTAATAAGATATGCCGCGTCGCGCTGCGTCGGCTCGATTGACGAAAAGGTACCGTTCCAACCAACGCGACAAGCTACTGCGACCGACAAAAAATCAAATAAAATGCCACTTTTTGACATAGGCTATAGGACCATTTCGCTCTGTGCCACTACAAAGTAACGGCGCATGGGTGGCTAGACCAATGTCGGTAGAAAATTAAACATAAATAGCCTAGGTGATACAGTGGCATTTCATTCGAATTCGGGCGCAGTCGCTTGCCGCAAAAATCGGAAAGTAACCTTAAGTTGAGATGCGTGATTTATGATAGATGATAACGAATATATTGTATGAGTTAAATTGTATTTATTTTTATAAACAAATTGTGTAAAATGTGTTATGTTCAAAGCTCATGTTGACGCGCTAAGAGCGTGGTTATAAGAACTACCGAAAAACACCTTTGGAAGTAAAAACATTTGAATATCTAGTCATTTTCAAGTTTGATATTTTGTCAAAAAATCTGATCGTTAGGATAGCCATGACTTCTCTTTGCACTTTGCCTAAATAAGTTTAAATAATTATTACTTTTAACATGCTTTCTTTATTATAAACAATATCATATAATAAATATTACAAATATCATATTTGTAATATTTTTTTGGATATGCTCAATTACATATTATTATATAGAACTTATCAAACGCTAGTGTCACTCTAAATGGAAGTTTCCCCTAGTGTGGCAGTAGAATGTACAAAGACTTAAATCAGACTGTGCCAGAAGAGGTGAATCGACAGATTTTATTATTATAGAAAGTAGAGAAATTAATTTTACTTTAGTAAGGTTTTGTAGCTGTTATCTACATATTTTAAAGTATTATTTGATTTCTTTGATCTCATTGTAACTTAGCATATTATATATAATTTAGTACAACGAAATACACTTTTCGTTTCTTTACCAAAATATGTATACACTACAAGTACAAATATAGCTTCGTCCAAATTTATTTTGTCAGTATGTAGTACGTTTTATTGCGTAGTTAAGAGTCCACGTAGATGTATATTATATACCCTGACTAAAGAATAGGTCCACACTATAATAATCGAAGACACGAGTAGATGAAGACCCCCAGGGGGTCCGGACTCACAGGTTGAAAAACACTGCTCTATACTATATGGCTGCCTTCTTTTCCAAAAAGAGACTCGCGGCTGTTGCGCTTCTTTTTTTAGTATAGAAGTCGCGCTGCTGCCGCGCTACTGGCAAATAATGTGAAGGTACCCTTAAGGTGTAGACAGACAATGCTGAAACAACCGGCGCGGCTACTTTCGACTCACATTCGCCTGTACTGACAACAAAAATATTTATCTACTAATTAAAAGCATTGAGTTTCAAGCTTACATTATTTTGTAGTATTCGTTAGTTCGCCTAAGCAGACGAAATCAGAAAAAAATTGATGAGAAACTTTACGTAAAAGCATTTTAAAAGCTTTGATATCTTGTAATTTTTGATGTTCGTAAGTACTAACATAAAGTAAGTACTTTTATGAGATCACGAGATGGCTGCGTTTGACATATTGCGACCAAATAACGTAGGTCCACCAACTATGAATCAACTTGTCTGATAGTACTATCAGAGAAGTCGATTCCTAGGCAGATGGCGGACCTACGTAGTTTGGTCGCGTTACGTCAAACTCACCCGACAGATTACGACTTAAATCGAATTGACATAATCCAATCAAATGACGAAGGTATCAACTGCCTATGAATTAATTTCTTCGATGGTACAAGCATTTTAAAAGCAAGCAAAAGCATTAGTACCTTGTAATTTTTGATGTTGGTATGTCCTAACATAAAGTATTTATTTTTAAAAGATTTTATACAAATCCAACAAATACAAATATCTTTATTGCAGACTACTCTGTGGTCTTTTATGACTTGAAATATATATTTTGGTGTCCGTACTTGTGACAGTTTGCGAAAGGACCTCGTTGAGCTGAGTAATGGGAATTACCTCACCGCATGAAATTTTCATAAGCGGCGGTTCAGGGACAGTACAGTGTACACGGATCTGATTCATCCAAATCACCCAAATTATGAAATTATGTAGTTACATAGTTAATACTACTCCTATGTTACAATTTCAAATTATATTATAGTTTACAATCTTAATATTTCCATTAAATGTGATGGCGTACTATTGTCAACTCTACCAACATCTTTAGTAACCCACATTTTGCAAATAAGGAAATGGAATCGAATTGAAATTGTGTATATCTAAAATAAAAAAAAAATGAATTAAAATTTTTGTTAGTCTTACAAAAATTCAAGAACAGCTGAACTGATTTGGCCGATTTTAGTCTTAAATTATTCGTGGTACTCAAGGAAAGGTTTATATTAGGTGGAAAGTCATACAGAGTTCACTGAGTCTTCTAGTTTGCAATAATATTACTTGAACTAAAAAACACGAAAAGTTAGTACATGTACCTCTTAATATTATTTATTTATTTATTTGTTAAAGACGTTAACGTTTCAGAGTAGATTCTCACAAAATTCAATTTCTATTTATCTGGCCAATATTGGGGCCAGACAAAGTCAGTTAGTTCGTGCAAAGTCCAGGCACCGTGTATATCAAATACAAGAAAATGCAGGTACTATTGCAACAGTTCGCTATTTAAAATATACTAAAATCCCATCGGCTCACCTCAAAGTGTGTCACATCTAACTGACCAGTTAACTGAAGTGGTTAAATGAATACTAATTACCGGAAACAGAAATACTCCGTCGAATTGCATCAATTATAATTTAAATTTAGATTTACGCAGTATTTCGCTTTCAAAACTGCGTTTATAAGTCTAAAAATAAAAAAATATTTATTCTAGTTTTCGTATAGAGTTGATTATTTGGTCGATTTTAAAAATAATACTAATTAATATTATTTAAGCCATAAATGGGTATGGGGAAAGAACGAAAATAGGCTTTTATTTATGCCATTGATATTTTAGTAATTATTTCATAGTACAAAATTAATTTAATATTATGTTTTGTAAACAAAAGTTTAGCTATTCAATTACGCAAATAAAAGACATCAACGCGAGCGGGGCGCGCGCACTTCGCACTCAACGAGCACTTTGTAAAATCAGTCAAATTAATTACATTTTAGTCGCTTCTCTTTCTGTAACTTGTTATAAGGGTTATAAGGCATTTTAGTCGTTATATTATTACTGAAGAAATGACAAAGCAACTTATTAATTTCACAATCGTGTGTAAGTAGAATCTTAAAACCATATTTTTGTGTTCTGTGGTAATAACATTCATAACGCAATGAACGAAAAATAATATTATCAATTACTTAAATAAGAAATACATTACAACATTGACTACGTAGGTCTCTACAGACGCCTGAGCCACATAATCTTTTGAAATAACCTACTTTCATAAAAATATTTATATTCTCCCTGCTATGATACGCTAAAAATATTTTTCTGCTGAGTTTTTTTAAACATTATGTAAATATTATTCATATATTATGCACTAATAATATGTCATGCGCTTTCGCTCGACATCTGATTTTATAATGGGGCGTCAAAATCACAATTAATTGTTATTCATAAATTAATGCTTATAACATTATCATATATATTTTATTTGTTGTATTATTTTAAATAAAAAACAGTTTAATTTACATTCTATGTTAACACTTTGCAACGCAAAATTTTAACGAACACGTAATGTGTAATTTTTAGGTTTGAATTTTGACAGGAAAGGAATTCTTTCTTTTCGGAAATTTTTAGAGAACATGAATAAGACGAAGAAAAACAGTTTCAGCATCGTCTGTCTACCATCGAGGAAGAACATCGAGCATTGACCTTCAATTAGATAGTCATCCTTTGCACTTGATGATGAGCATAAAAATATTGACCGTTTAGACTCACTAGAGTACTTAATATAATTTGCGCTGATATTAACTTTATAATTATATTTTTAGGTTATTATTTATACAAAAACTATGTGCCACAATCAACAGTGAACCAAATTTTTCTTCGTACTAAGTAGGTAGGTAAGTACAGCTAGTATATAATAAGCGAGTATATAATAAGTAGTTTAGATATGGCTGTTATTTGTAATTATTGATATCATGAAAGACATATTGTTTTAATGTAATAGATATTATATGCTCTTCAAAAGTTCTGTCTTTTATTGTATTACCTACATTCGCAAATCTAAATGTATTGTTTTTTATTTTACTGTAATTGCTTTAAAAATATGACAATAGCTTGTATGGAACTGAATAATAAATACTGAATGAGTATAGGTACTATAAGACAAGATAGCTCAGCGAAACTGGAGTGGCTAGATAATCGACACATGCATACAATATCGTCTTAACGATCTGATCTACTAGACTACTACCGACGACTAGTGAACTAACGACTAGATTCACTGATCTATCAATAGTGTCCCGCGTTATTCCGCCCCACTCGCTCCTCACCCCTCCAATGAGACCTGAATCATAAAAGCTGTGTTTTAATTCATTAAGCCCCATACGGTCACTGGTGACCGAGACACAATAGACATTCTATTGTCTCGTTTTTCCACGATCGACGATAATCATATTTTGTTTACAATAATTGAAATCTTCTACTCATATTTTGATGTGGAGCCGCTGATAATAAGGTAAATAGTTGTGAGGAAACGTCTCAGTCGAGTGAATATAATGTGCATTCGTCACAATTAGTGAGAAAACACCTGCCACAGACGCGACGGACGGCGTCGCCGCACGCGACCAACGTTTCCGAAGACAGGAACATGGAAGGTGTGGTCAACTACAGACACAGTGTACCACTTTTGAAACCTATTTAATAACCCAAAAATATAGTCTGTCAAAAAAGTTAAGAAATTAAAAAGTGGCAACATCGTAGTGTCATCCCTTTTTTCTTAGATTGATTTGAAAGGGATGACACTACGATGTTGTCACTTTTTAATTTCTTCACTTTTGTGACAGACTATACATAAGATTGCAATCCGGTACAACATATTTGTTCTAAATTTTTATCAACTATACATTCCGGTGATACTCATTTTCCATATGTATGTGATCACCATGCCTAGCATGGCCACAGTGAAAATGCGAAAGATATAATGGTACTTAATTTTTTCCGAATTTCCCTTTAAATAAATGAATCATGGGCACTAGGTAAGTAGATTACGCGGCTAGGTGAGTAGGCATACTATGCGGCCGGCGCGGCGGCGGCGTGCGCCACCAAAGAAACACCGCGCCGCTACCCTTCCCGCGCGCGGTGTCCATGCGTTGGGTAAATAATTATTTAAGTTTAAGCTACATTTTACTGAAGTTACTGGAAAAAAAACATGGCGACTAACAAAGGATTTTTTTTTTATGAAAGGAAACGGGCAAACGGGTCACCTGATGGAAAGCAACTTCCGTCTCCCATGGACACTCGGGGCATCAGAAGAGCTGCAGGTGCGTTGCCGGCCTTTTAAGAGGGAATAGGGTAATAGGGAAGGGTAGGGATGGGAAGAGAAGGGAATAGGGGAGGCTAGGGAAGGGAATTGGGCCTCCGGTAAACTCACTCACTCGGCGAAACACAGCGCAAGCGCTGTTTCACGCCGGTTTTATGTGAGAACGTGGTATTTCTCCGGTCGAGCCGGCCCATTCGTGCCGAAGCATGGCTCTCCCACGTATTAATATAGCATATTCTACAATATAAAGTAACATAGTTAATTACATAGACACTTCTTACCACATAGCACGTAGTTTCTTAGTGTAAGAGACAGAAATCGGAACACAGAAGAATAGGTATAAAAGGTTTATGGTTTATGGTTTTTTTTTTATGGTTTTATGGTTTATTATGGTTTAATATTATTACAATTATTACAATAAGACATCGGTAGCTACAAAAGTATAAAACTGCAGCGCAGCTACCAATGCCTCTTACAGTTTTAACAAAAACAGTACTTAACTTAAAATAGGTAACTTAAAATAATTAATATAATGTATTATATATAGATAACAAGGCTGTGGTTAATTACGGCTTACAAAATATAACAAATATGACATGTGATTGCCGTATATGTTATGTATGAGTTTAGGGATTGGGGGATTGTGGACTAAGATGGGGTTGAATATTTTAGATTCATTGGATGGAAACGAGTTTTTCTGTTTCTTCGTAATTTAATTCTTTTAGCCATTTATTTAAACACTTTTTTAGTTTGTATCTTGTTAAGGAGAATATATTTAGTATTTTATTTACTTTACTATAGAGTATAGAGCTGATGTAATCTAATGGTAGGTGATGTGGAGAATGTAAAGTGAACAATGCACCATTTCAGCTCGTGATTACTTAGTCTCGTTATCTGACTTTTACAGGTAAAAGATGATTACTACATCGATCTGAGATACGCCCGTCTCCTAATACAATTATAATTGCCTAACAAGAGAGAGGTGATCTGAAGACCGGGGCAGCTTGGTCATATCGTCATACCTAGTTATCGAATTCCACTTTCAAATTCCTAGAATTGTATATTTTAACCATCTCTATTTTAGATATATGGGACACATACCTGTTATAAAGTTTCCTGAGTGGCACGGGAAAAAAGTACAAAAAATATATGTTTGTGGTGCATTGTACAGTCACAGATTACTATAAGTTTTTTCTCTAAGACTTAGGTTTTTGCATAGTATATATTATAAGTCTAGGGTTTTTGACTGTCAACTGACATCACGCAAAAACACCCTGTTAACATGTTTATAGGATATAGCAGACCGACACTATCAACTATTACTATTTATGTCTGTTTGTTTTTTTTTTTATCTATGGACGCTTCACACCACGTCAGTCTGGCCCCGTGGTAAGTACCTGAAGGACTTGTGTTACGGGTACCAGACGACGGAAATATATTTAATACTTTTATACTATTCATAATATATTTAAGATTTTTATTATATGATACACATATTTAATACACATCCATGACCCAGGAACTTCGAAAACTTTTTGTTCCGTCGGCGGGATTCGAACCCGCGACCCCCGGCTTGAGCTACCAACGCGCTCACCACTGAGCCACAGAGGTCGTCAGACTTCGTCGTTATACAAAGTAAAGTCAAGATGGCGTGTTTCACATAAGTGTGTGTCACTTGACCAGTGACCTCTAGATATGAAACTTCAATGAATATTCGCTGTGCAAATCTCGTGAGATGTCTTCAAGTTCATTGTGCCATGTTTAGTAGTATATTACACATATAAAATATAGTGAAAGGCGCCACAAAATGCAGTCGTATGAGCCCTAACGTTCTCCAGTGACCTCAGCGTTGGGCAAGCGGTTAAGAGATCTTTCATGCGTTTCTCAATCAGACTATATTTGAAAAAACCGTTTGTGAAATAAAAAACCAAACTGGTCATTAGATTTGGCGTGAAGAACGCTTTTATGGCGAGCGTGGTGTAACATCCGCGGGCTGTTTTAATGACTCGTGACGGATACTGACGGCTATCACACTGCAACAAGTTACCGCCCTGCAAACTATCATTCGTTAAAGCACCAGGATAATGTGAAACATATTATCTTATTTTTACCATACTTAACATAAACGATTCAAAACAAAACATAAAATATATTGCTATCGAAATAAACGGAAATTGTTGCTCGACGATGATATAATTATTATAATGCGACCCATCCACGATTGCATATATAATTATGGACCAATGAAATGAAAAAGTTTATTTAACTAAATTAAATCATCATATTTTACGTTTTAATAAAATAATAAGTTCTATATTATGCATCACCTCTGCTTTATGCCGTTAGATATGGCGATCTACTAGCGAACATGTACGTGTAGAGATAATTGCCCATGATCGTGGATTTTTGCAATGACGACAGCAATCATAGTTTGCCCAACGTAAGGAGAAGATTTGTGATAAGTCAGCGACATTCTGCATTCGTGTGAAAAACTGAGAAGCTCACAAAAGGTATGCCTCATCATCTGTCAGCTGTCCGCACTAGTCTGTACAATATTGATGGACGGTTCAGTTTGGGTCAAGGATACAATTTCATTACTTCTCGCCACTCTGACCCCGAGATCATCTCTCTGTCTGCAACATCACTGCAAGTGCATTGATGGATATTATTACAATAATATGTAAGTTAAAGTTTATATGGTGAAGGAGTGTTTCGAGCTAATATTATTTTGAAATTATGCTTTTATTATACATTTTTTTAACAAATAAAACATTACACACACTGCAACACACACACTAGGAAAAATGGCAGATTTTTGAGTGACAAGCCTATACATACGAATCGTACTCTTTTATTTATGGTTGAAGTCTGTTCACAACAAGTTGACAAATTGAAAATGTATTATAGTTGATCATAGTTGGTCAGGTGATATCAGGTGATATCAGGTGATATCTCAGCTTGTTTGGCCCTACTCTATAACAGGTTGAATCTACAAATTGAAACTGTAATGAGGTGGTTTTGCCGCGTGTCAATCGATTTGCCGTCGACAATCTGCGGTCGATGCAACGCGAGGATAATTTAATTGATTAAGAGATTTGCAATCGTCAAATTCTTTATCTTTGCTTTCTTTGGTCCTTGACTCCAAGTCCTTAACTAAAGGCGAAAAAAAAATTCAGCAGTCGCTAGTTTAGTTATTTGTACCCCCTCTACGTGTGACATAATTTATGGACGAACCCCAAGTGTTAAAGCAAACGTCCACTTGTTAATCAAACAATACGGTGTGGCCTGGATCAGTAAGGTGTTACATTTGCAGGTCATTACGGTTGACATCCTCGTGTATTGTGGCGTGGCGAACACATACACGGTTACCGTGGGTGTGTATTGTATGTATCGGCACACGCATTTGCGCCTATTATACACGCTGACAATACTCTGCCACTTTTACTAAGGATAGTCCTCATTACAATATGCAGCCGCCGCGGGTAATATCTACATAGTATCACAGATGAACACTGTACAGATTTGATCAAAATATCCGTTCAGCAGTTTTCGCATGCAGAAGAAACTTAACCGATTCGTGGCCACTGCCGCGCTCAGCGCGTCATTTAAAAAGATTCAGTGAGGCCGATGACGCGCCAGGCGCGGCATACAAGGATTGTTAAAAAACACGTTAAAACTAATTTATTATACTGTAATTACAATTCCTTAGTCTAAATGTGCATAAAACACAACTAGTGGCCAATGCCGCACGTGGGGCGTCATCGTTTAGCAGGGCCGATGACGCTTATGGCGCGTCATCGAACAAACTGCTTGGCCTGTGGTAAGAATTCGTGAAAATGAAGGTGGCAACGAATCGGTTAAACAAGCACACTCGAAATATCTCTTAAAATCTTAAATGTATTTAAGATTGCAAAATTTCGTTACTTTGGTCTAGCTAACTTCTTTAAAGTCTTGTCTGTAAGTTGTAACTTATTCTTAAATGTCTATTTCTGGTTTTAACAAGACGAAAAAATATCAAGTTTAAGCTACGAAAACGCAAATGAACATCTTTATATCTTCATGGTGACTTTCACAAAAATGCATCATACCTAGGTACGCCATAGTCATGTTCGTTTATATAGAACAAACATTATTTATTATGTGATTCTTAACTTGTCAGTTTATGATAGAGGCCCACTTTGGAAGCTACGTTCATTGCTTTTATTACCTAATGTTTGCTGAGAAAAAACTGCGGCAATAATAATTTTTTGTTTGTATAAGAAATTGTGGCAATATTTATTATAACAAGTGTAATACCGCCTTTATAGGATCGTGACGAGCGGAGGCGGCCTATTGATGAGTATCCACTTACTAACGGACTTGTAAGTCAAATGTAAGTACTTTAATATAATTTATGTTGTAACGGATTAGTTGATGATGACATTTTCATCCAACTTTCAAAAGAAGGTTAAATATTGGACATTTTGTAATAGTACAGAAATTGAGTTGTACTTAAAAAGCGATTAACATCCACTGATCCACTTTATAGACGAAAGTCAGAGGCTTATTATTGAAGACATAACATGAAATTGTCGGTTATATAATATAACAGATGCAACATAATACCACTATACCTACTAGTTATTTACTGGCAGATGACAGACCTAAATTATATTTTGATCGGGATGTGTCAACCATCCAACCCATCGAATCTTGTTAAAACTACCGAGTAAATTTGGGTGTGTAGAGGTAACAGACAGACAGATAGACACACTTTCAGATTTATAATATTGGTATGGATTGAAATGCTGTTTAATAACAAAATAGTGTTTCAGCAGCTGGTGTTGGTAAACGCAATAATATTAATTACAAAATTATGTTGTGGAAAGTGTGAAATACGTTTACCAAATGCCTGCACGTAATTGCATTCATACTAATTATTGCAATCCACCATTGTTCATCTGTGTAATTTCATATATAATAAGATTTATAGGCTACTATAGCTATTACATTATAATTCATTAAAATCAGCGACGGGCGTTTGGGGCACATAAGACAGTTACATCTTGGGCAGAAAAAATAATGTCATACTAGAAAAAACATCTTTTATTAGGCAAAGAGTTAGCCATTTAAAATTAGATGATGAGCAGCTGAATTTTTCTATTACAAAACACATAATGTGAATAGTGCATAAGTCATGCTAACTAAATTTGATGAATTTAGCTACTAGCTCGTTTTAGTTATAAATTAGATACCTACCTAAACTAATGATTAGTGAATAGTAGTGAATAGATTACCTTGAAGTACTAAAACTTAATTTTAGATTGCATTAAGTCTAATTGGAATCTCGGAATCGGCTCCAACGATTTTCATGAAATTTTGTATATAGGGGTTTCGGGGGCGATAAATCGATCTAGCTAGGAATCATTTTTAGAAAATGTTATTTCATTCGTGTTTTATCGAATACCGAGCAAAGCTCGGTCAAATAGCTAGTTTTATAAGATTATTTTAAGATGAGATTAATAATAAGGTGAAACTTCAATAACAACTCAGCTCTCAGTAACATTCGTTACTACATTTATTGACTACGACTATCGCAATAAAAAGCGTTCATGTAAAAACGTATCGTTTTATACGTGGGAGAGCCATGCTTCGGCACGAATGGGCCGGCTCGACCGGGGAAATACCACGTCCTCACAGAAAACCGGCGTGAAACAGCGCTTGCGCTGTGTTTCGCCGAGTGAGTGAGTATACCGGAGGCCCAATCCCCTATCCTATTCCCTTCCCTACCCTCCCTTATTCCGTTCCCTTTCCATCCCTACCTTCCCCTATTACCCTATTCCCTCTTAAAAGGCCGGCAACGCACCTGCAGCTCTTCTGATGCTGCGAGTGTCCATGGGCGACGGAGTTGCTTTCCATCAGGTGACCCGTTTGCTCGTTTGCCCCCTTATCTCATAAAAAAAAAATTAAATGTCGACTATTCAATCAGTGTTACGCCATAGTATAATAATACACAGTAGACCATCTTTATACAAGACCGCAGGAACCGAGCGCATGCACAAGCAAGTGTAATTTCAGATAAGTGTAGAGAGCAGAACAATGTAATAATTATGCACATAGCCAGTTTTACTTTCTTTAAGTTCTAAAAATTATATTCGCACTGCATAGAGACTGGTCCCAATGTAATGCGCATTTAATAGGGTGCTTGCTCCCAATTCTCGTAGAGTTTCCAGTTGTAGTGTATGTATTTGTTCTATTGTATATTATTATACTATGATTAACGTTATATTTACATTTCGTCTAACGTCTTGAATGGTAAATAAAAAAATAGGGAGCAGTCTCTATGCAGTGCGAAAATAATTTTAAGAACGCGATAAGTTGCTACTCTATAATATATTCATATTGTGGTGATACAATAACCTAAGGTGAATAGTCCACACTGTGCACTTTCATCTTCAATTTTCGTCATCAACTTGGTGCATTCAATAATTGAATGCGTCAAGGAAAGCAACGCCAATATTGTCATTTTTGAAGTTTTGTATACGGTCAAAGGGCATGCGTCGCGGGCATGCCTCACGTTCGCTGTTGACTGCGCTATGACGCATGCCCTTGAGGAACAGAAGAAGGCACAGTGTCGACAGCTAATGGTGATGTAATTGATGATTGGCTGTCAGCTGATTAAAGATGGGCTTAAACCACAGCTTAAACTATGTTATTATCTACGTAGATGATAGGCAGCCAATAGACTAGATAAGTGTTTGAGACTAGGCGTAGACTGTTAACTAGACTAGAAGCAACGCTTTGTCATGTAATTACATATTGATTACTGTGTACTGTGTAATTTGACACTTTTTTTTAACGCCTCCGTGGTCTAGTGGTATAGAGCGCGGCTCTTGACTCGGAGGTCGTGGGTTCGATTCCCGCGTTGGAAACATGTTATTTCCAAGTTTGGTTAGGACAATGCAGGCTGATCACCTGATTGTCTGACAAGTAAGATGATCCATGCGTCGGATGGGCATGTAAAAAGTCGGTCCTGCGCCTGATCTCTCGCCAGTCGTGTCGGTCTTCCGTCCCACTGGGTTATGAGAGTAAAGGAATAGAGAGTGCTCTTGTGTACTGCGCACACACTTGGGCACTATAAAAATTACTCCTGCGTAGCTGGCCTGGTTTCAATGAAACCGGCCACCGTCACCGAAACCGGTGTGGGAGCTATTATTATCTGTGTAATTTGTAAACCACATTGCTTGGAGAATATGGCATATAAGAACTTTTTATGTATTGTAGTGTCTGGAATAGATTATTTCATATTATGTCCGTGCAGTTGCCTAAATCTCTACTAATAATATTATAAATGCGAAAGTGTGTCTATCTGTCTGTCTGTTACCTCTTCACGCCCAAATCTCAAAACCGATTTGCCAATTGGTATGTAGATTATTTGAGTAGGTAGATACCTACATTACTTTACTTTGGTAAGGACATAGGATACTTTTTATCCCAGAAAAATGTACGGTTCCCGCACAACAAACGAATTTATGTGATCTAGTATTATAAACTTCAAACTTCAAAACTTTATTTGCAACCAAGTACATATTATTTGATCTGGGGGCACGGGAGTGCCCCCGCCAAGATGAGCCAAGCGAAGCGCGCAAGGACACTACCTACCTTTTCTCGAAACGTTTCGTCGTATTTTTGAACCCTCGTAACTTTGGTTTAAATAATGCCAGATAGTTGAAATTTTTACGATATAATGACATGGGTATAGTTATTAAATGCGCAAAGTTTGAATATCGTAGCTATTATACTTTAGATTTTATAGGTATGCAAAAACCCATAATTTGGTCACTGACTCACCGATCATCAAAACTGTTAGGGTACTTCCTGAAGTCTTAGAAAGCTGAAATTTGGTATGTAACATAATATTAGTACTGAAACAACATAAAAATTATCAAACCCAATTTAACCTATATCCGTACCATTATAGAGCAAAATTAGGCAAAAATTTGTGTTTTTTGTATGGGAGCCCCCCTTAATTTTTTATTTTATTTTAATATTATTATTAAATATTAAAGTAGACATATAACTAAGGACTTTGAGAAAAAATCATGTACCTACCTGTTGCCATTATTTATATAGAGCAAAAAAGGCCAAAAAAATCACGTTTGTTGTATGGAAGCCCCCCTTAAATATAAATTTCATTTTGTTTTTAGTATTTGTTGTTACAGCGGCAACAGATATACATAATCTGTGAAAATTTCAACTCTCTAGCTATTACCGTTCTTAAGTTACAGCCTGGAGACAGACAGACGGACAGACATCGAAGTCTCAGTAATAGGGTCCCGTTTCTACCCTATGGGTACGGAACCCTAAAAAAATAACCAAAAGCAAAAAAACAACGTAAACCAGCTTACAAAAAGAAATGAAATCCGCACAAGGAGAATCTATAAACTCTACACATTAGTCAAAATTGGTGGCCTTGCCATTTATAATTACTGTGTATTTTAGTTTAGTTTAGTATTAAGTTCAAAGCCCTGGCGAATAACAAAATGGCCAAGCCACCGATTTTGACTAATGTGTAGAGTTTTTAGATTCCATGCACATGCCTGCATGCAAAATGCATAATTGCATGCACATTTTGCATGAAAATTTGCATGCTAGCAATTTTGTCACATCATTGTGAGCATTGTCAATCTCATGTAGAGCCTCATCTTGGCGGGGGCACTCCCGTGCCCCCAGATTAAATCAAAATACATCATTCCGGCATCTTTGCCGATTGCCTCTATAAAGAGGAATCGACTCTTCAATATGAAGTTTGAACATTTATCTTAGGCGACAGCACCACCTAAGACCAAATGCTTTTTTTTTCATAATATATGTATACATTTTTACAAAATATTAATAATATCATAGTAAGGAGTTTTATGACCAGTGACCACTCGCACAAATGGGACCATAGTGTAATTGCCAACATTTAAACAAACCTAGGCTTATATGTCGGCAATATAATAACAGTAGTAGCGTTTATGTCTAGATTACCCACGCTAGACTTAATTTGTTGGCGAATAACTTCCTACAACTGGCTGTACTAGCCTAGTTTAGTCAACAGTTGCGTCAAAGGAAAGTGTACCATCGCAGGATGATGTACAGCTTTAATAATAGTTTTCATATAATATAGAATATATCGAAGTAAAGCACTTAAAAAAAGGGGAAAATATTACAAGTTAAATTCAATTATTAAGCCCGGACGAAATGGCGTGTTCTTAATTCCATGGCATCTTAGCGTGATACGAGTAAGTACGCGCGAAGACGTGTCACGTGTAACTTCTTTTAAGTTCAAAGAAAAATACGCGTAGAATGCAATAATGGAATATAATAATATTATATATAATTATGGGAGCCAAAGACAAGAGAATCCGAACTTTCTGAGATACTTTTAGTTCTTCCGCAAAAACTACTCCCCTCGTTCCCGTGTCTTATCTATAACATACTCCATTAGAGTGTATTCACAATGCGGTGTTGAAACCCATCAGCCGCATAAATGGTGTAAAGCGATTGTGCCGGTCCAATTAGACAGATACCCCAGTGCCCCGGCCACAATGCCCGACATCCTAGTATTGTTCACCTTACAAAACGTTATTTCACCTGATTTTACCATGAGATTTCATCGAACGCTTGCGTCACCTTGCGAAAGGGAATTCGAATTTGATGCGGTGTGATGCGGATCTTGGCTCATATTACTCTAGACTTAATGAACTGCAACCTCAAATGATTGTGAACAAATACAATTTTGACGTTACCAAAGCCCGCTATGTCGTCGGCTATGAGCATCATGTTCTTCAGTAAAGGCATTTTTTCTGTTTCATGACTCATGATATCTCCGAGGCAGACGACCAGCGGACACTGAGATCGTATTTAATGAGGCGTACCTTGACTATTACTATATTTCATTGTCATCATTGCAAGTTGCAACAATATCATTACATCTTTGTACTATGAAATTTTAGTACGGTCGCATCATCTTACATAATATAATTACTCGTTAGTCGTTAGGACACTGAATACCGCGAAACATGCCAACTTTGCCACATAGGAAAACTTTGCCCAAAGATCCATTCTTAAGCAAATCTTTGATGTACAGAGTTATTTTAATATTATGTCAACATTTGTTTAATTTGGCAGAAAATAGATTATATGACTGGTAACATAGAGAATACATGGAGAATACCCCGTATTGCTAACTTTATTCAGTAACTTTTTGGAACTTGTGAAAAACGGTACGTATTTTTGCGGGCAAATTGTGGTGCACATTTGTAAGTGAATTGTGCGTGATGGTGAAACCACAGGTTAGTTTGCTTTTGATATATTATAGAATAATATCTATACAGTATTATAGTCAGGGAATTATAAAATAAAACTTATGATGGTGGGCAAACTAACCCAGCAGTATTCCGATCATCGATTGACAACATTGCCCGGTATCAAAAAATCCTTAGGGTTGTCAAATTGGACATTTTTAAATACTTTTAGTAATTTACTAAAAATCGATGTTATTTTTTATTACTGTATGCCTTGCTCAGTAATAACTAATAAAGCAACAAAAACATACCATTTATTTATTTAAATAGAAACTACTTCTTGTATTGTTAAATGCTAACTTATTTATAATACTGTCGTTATATGGTTTATTTCAGGCAACATCTGTACCAATAGCCTCCACTAACTGCAGATAAAACTCGTATGTCGTACCTATGTGAGAGCGAGTCACAACTTCAACAAGCTATGCCGAGATTACGATCTTGATGTATTCATTACTAAAAAAGCTTGAGCTGTAAATTTTTTGACAACTTGATTTTCTAAATTTGTATCTGTTCAAACCACAATACTATGGTAAATTGTACGATGTAGTTAGCATGTTCATCTTTTTGGTTTTTGGTCAAACTATCCTTTAAAGTTTAAACTTTTTGCTTTACTTATTTTTGTTATAATATATCTTACTTAAAAACATTCCTATATCTAATTAAGACCGTTCACAATATCATGTATTTAATTGTTTCTGTTACTTAGAGGTGAAAACTTGTAATTGGCTTTCTGATTCACACATAAAATTGTCACCAATATTACTTAGCTGTAAGTTTTCCGTGTTTCTTATATGAATAAATAAATAAAAAGATAATTAAGTAATTTTATAGATATGTGGCAGCCCTAGTACTTTTACAGACCAAAATGCAAATTGTATGGAAAAGGAAAAAAATGTAAGGGTAACATTGCCCAGTCAATTTAGTAGGATATTATTCGCGATATCGTTTAAATGTCTATAGTAAACACCATCTTTTCCAAAATTCTTTTACTGGATTTTGATGCCACCTGCGCAAAGTTCATATTTGCGTGAAAAATCAAGGTGGGCAATGTTGGCTACAAGTCCAGGTAACTTTACCCGGCATGAAAATCAATCATAAATTGAATTATATGAACAGAAGTAATGTTTTCGACATTCCTACACCTGCACATGTAGCCTTGTAGTTGCAGAGGGCAAAAAATAACGTACACTTCTATACATTTTTTTTACAAGAATTAAAATTATTTGAAAAAAGCTGGCAAAGTTGGCATGTTTCGCGGTATTGCTAGCGAGTGTGGGTCATCCATACCATATTATAACTTCGACCATTACCGGCAATTACCTTCGACCTGACATCGGCAATCATGGTATTCTTAATTATTTTTACGCAACGAAATTAGCATGGTGCGGTAGAGTTTTAAACGATTCGACTATCCTTTCGAAACGCGAGTAGGGGCGGGCGGAGTAGGGGTGGTAAAACGACGCGCCGTTCACTGCGAAATATACTGTTCTCGAGGCTGTCGCGTGCTGTCGACGTGAAAAAACTTATTGACAATTTTGAATTCGGAACCTAGTGACGTGTGTTTTTTTTTGTGGACGGCCAGTTGTTGTGTTCGGACGTAGTGTGTGATGGTACTCTGCCGCTCTAGTACTGAGAGTGCAGCATGAGGGGCGCTTACGAGTTTCTGTTTCTGGTGCATGCGGTCGCTGCCATTACTGGACCGAGAGTGAGTATTCTTTGAAATTCTGCGAAACGTAGAAACGCGACGTGCGTCACGGATGATCAACACCGCACGATGACCGATGAACTTTACTTACTATAATCAAGTGCGATTAATTTAATATCACAGTTGATGTTCAGAAATTTTTCATTTCTAGTTCAATTATTAAAGCTTTTATCATGGACGTAAAAAATATAAAAAAATGTTATATCAAATTAATTGCAAAATCGATATAGAATCAAATATTACGATTACCGGTGATGCGAGTGCGATGATTTGATCTAGTTATATCTTAGTATTTTGATTTAATTTTAGATTATAAGTACTTTCATTACTGATACAATTAAAATAAATTATAAGTATCAACTTTTACCTATATACTCATTTAAATTACATATTCAAAATTCAGGTGGTTGAAAAATTATATATATAATTCTACACAATGCTAGTTAGAAATAACTTATTATTTAGTTACTCTTTCGTGTTCATCGACAATTTTTCTAGAAGCGTCTGCTTTCATTATTTCATTCACGTAACACTGTTGGAAATTATTTTTTGATTCTAATGTAAGTAAATTATAATATTATCTACGAAGTGTTAATTGTTTCTTTCTAATTGGGTATTTTAGCGTGCGAATTTTAGTAAGCTATGAATTTTATAAGACTTTATAAACAATTAGTACTTGCAAAGTTATATTTAGGGTATGGCTTATCTCAAATCTCAATAGACAACACGACACAAATTATTAAAAAAAAAATTGGGATCATACTATTTAAAATGTAGAGGAATCGCTAGTGGGAAGTTTATCGCGTCGCGTCCACATAAAGCGAGGGATGAAGCCAAAATTCGACAATACCCTACCCTACCTATAATAGAATTTATTTATTTCCAAAAAAAATGTTTATATAGGGTGTAAAAAAACTGAGTGATAAAACTTTAAGGTGTCTAATGTGTGTCTCTTGTATAGAGTTAATTATGAAAAAAGCAGCACTGAAAGAGCAAATATTTTTTTTATTATTTGAGTGGGCAAGCGCCCCAGTTCGCAGCGTCATGAGATTTCCTATAAAAAAATTTTAAAAAAGTTGCTCTTTAAGCGCTGCTACTTTCTGTCAACTCTATACGAGGTACACAATACACATACATACCCAAAGTACCTATTATCACTTAGTTTTGTTACTTGTATTGTATTATATTCTTCATTCGTCAAGTTCGGCAAAATATAATATTATATCGGTCAGGGCCCGATCTAGGGAGGGGCAAACCGGGCAATTGCCCGGGGCGGCAAAAATGAGGGGCGGTAAATTGAGAGCGGCGCGGTGTCGCGTCGGTGGCCTTCGTACGCGAGTCCAACTCGCACTTGGCCGGTTTTTGGAGCGGCAATTATTATTTTGTCCGGAGCGGTGAAATAGCTGGATCGGGCGCTGATCTCGGTTAGTAGATAGGTATACCTACGTCTAATGACGATTAAATAATAGTGATGCACGATGGTGCATCACTATTATTTAATCGCAAGATGTTGCACCATGTTAAAAAAATCATACATTGTTTCGATTGTTTAGAACTTCCTCAAGTCAACGAGTTAGAATTTATAATTGAAAACGTGAGTGGGTGAAACGGCTAACAGAAAACATTCTATAACATAAGGGCAATTACTAATTTTATCTTTTATAATTTAAACAAACCTTGTTACTTACCTACTTCATCACCTATGGCTATGCATAAATTCATATTTTTTTGATTTCAAACCAGTTTCCCGGTCCCAAAGCCATTAAAATGCAAAAAACGCTAGTTTTCAAATTTGTACTTACCCATTTAAACCATTAATGACTTCAAAAGTTCAATTATAACCGTACTAGAAGTTCCACGCGGCTTCGCCCGCGTAAATTAGATGTTTCACAGACAAATTAGTCTACAAAAACTAGCCTATGATCCTTCACGTGATCTACTTCTTATCTGTGCCAAATAACCGTAGCAAATAACAGAAAAATTGCTCCTTGTTCGTGAGA
Organism: Aricia agestis; assembly: GCF_905147365.1. Taxonomy (NCBI): domain Eukaryota; kingdom Metazoa; phylum Arthropoda; class Insecta; order Lepidoptera; family Lycaenidae; genus Aricia; species Aricia agestis. Next base: position 26,602,265 of record NC_056406.1, on the reverse strand, counting down.
TAAGCCCTTTTAAATATTTTTCCCCGTTTTTTTCCGCGTTTTCCTCTATTTCTTCGCTCCTATTAGTCTTAGCGTGATAAAATATAGCCGATAGCCTTTCTCGATAAATGGGCTATCTAACACTGAAAGAATTTTTCAAATCGGACGAGTAGTTCCTGAGATTACCGCGTTCAAACAAACAAACTCTTCCGCTTTATAATATAAGGTATAGAAGATTATAAGTTATAACACTAGGCAGATGAGCGAATACAACAGCGAAGACTCGTGTGTCATGGTGTTGAATAATATTTCCTTAACCTTTCACTCGTGGGAACAGCCATCTTGTATTTATTTAAATGCTCTGATGGCGTAGAAAGTTGTGAGATGTATATCTAATGGGCGCAGACAAAAACGTAGCAGGAACCTTTGACTCCAGCTGCCAGCACTCGTCGCCGCGTCGGGTCAATAGCCGATCAATTAACATCTTCCGTTTCCTGTTAGCTCATCGATCATTGATTATGGTTTATTAAATGTATATTTGCATTCATTTTCCTCTTCAGATCTCACTAGTATAATAAAGAGGGTATTTAGACGCTATTAAGTATAAAGCATTCGTGTCCTAACCCACTAAGAAATACGTACAGTGCTCCAAAAGGATAATGGCCATAGACGTTTTAGTAATTTTTCGGCAACGGTCGATTTTCCGAGCGACGATAGACGATATTGCATTTACTAATTGCACTGCGTTTAAGATTATTAAAGTTCGTCGTGATATTCCTGTAGTTTTTGTAACACGGTCATTATTCACGGCCACTCATGCGCATTATTAATTTTGGAGTACTGTATTGAGTTACGAATGTAGTTATGTTCTTTAGATGATTTAGAATAAGACTGCATTCGAAATTCAACAAAAATGTTGTGGGTTAGTATTACACAAAATATGCATAACAGCGACCATTTATGTTTGTGCGTATTCAGTAGGCTCCGGCCTCCGATAAGAAGTGATGGAGCAGACTTAGAGGAGAGTGAGGAGACTACAGGACGGATATACAGTACTAATCTTTACCGCGCTAATGTGTAGCATTTTTCGCGCCATTTTCATTTAAATAGACGATACGGGCAACCGATTAGGAACTAGCTTTTACTAAAAATTTAAATTTTGGTTATTTAGTGGCAATAAACTAGTACTTATACGTAGGTATAAACGGACTACGAGGATTTATCAAAATATGTGATGATGCGGGCTCCACGAATAATAAATTCGTAGGGCGGTAAATACATTTCGTAGACCACGTCTCCGGAGTCCGGCCTTACCAGCTCCTCAACCCCTGATTCATCTGAGCTCGCGCGCGAACTATGTAGTTAAGGGAGATCGCAGACGGCACACTTTTTGTATGATCGAGTCTGCGGCGCACATACAGTCTGCATGGCCGCGCAATGCCGATGTGCGCCGCAGACTCGATCACACAACAAGTGTGCCGTCTGCAATCTCCCTAGGTATAATTTCGTGAAGGTCATCGATCGTCATTACTCGCACGTGGGCGGCGTGCGCGTGCATTTGGCGTACACATGCGCGCACGCAAATGCGGACTTTCACTAAACGCGCGTTTTGCGAATGTACAGCCTGAGATGGTGATGATGATGATGATGATGATCGTAAGATCGATCACTGCAATTAGAGCGTGAGCGATTACCGAAATGAATTATTAATCAAAGCATTTTGTAGAGAAGTGAGAACATAAATCAGATACGATATGTAAGCTACAGTTCCTAATTTTTAATATATAATATGAATCTTTGAATACGCAACACTTAAATTATTTTTAGACCTACCTACTTTATATCCAAATTTAAAAATAATAATAATATTATCCAAATAAGTTAATTCAACAAACAATAATTATAAAACAGGTAACAAACCAATTTTACCGTGAACGATTGTGCCTATAATAAGTTTGAGTAATTTCTTGTTATTTCATTTAATTAATTTTCACGGTTCCCAGTTTCTACAACTTATTACATTTCCAAGTCAGAGTTATTGAAGTGGTCGCAAAGTATCGTTGACAAAGTGTCATGTAACGGAATTTCATTAGCAGGAAAAGAGATACTGTTTCAGTTACACAATGAGTAATAACTTATACTAGGGTTTTGTTCAACCGCAGCTGTGAAAATGATGAAACAATGATGGTTAGGTTAGGCAAGGCGGTTGTATAACGGATAAAGATGTATGAATAAATGAGATAAATATTGCAAATGTGTTAAATGGACTTGCATTGCCTCAGCGCGTTAGTGCAAGCAAAATGTATTGTGGATATCATAGGTTATAATATTATAAACAGACAGATTCATTATCTAAATGCGCAATTCTACCGCTTTATATTATAAATAGCCCGTTATAGGCTACGGCCTAGGGGCGGCTGCGTTCTAGGGGGGTGGCAGCGTCCACAGCGTCTCTGCAGATTACGTTCATGCAGGGACGACGAAATAAAGTGGCCTACTCTCATAAAAATATGAATTCAGCACTAGTTGCTCATAGTAATATACAATTGGAGATCAGCAACTAGCACATGGATGGATCGTTGATGGCTGTATCTCAAGAACCGCTATAGCTAGACTTCCTTATTTTCCTGTTCTGAGTAGACTTCTGATATTTTCACAGATTGTGTATTTCTTAATTATATAAATAATTAAGGGCGGCTCCCATACGAGAAACGTGATATTTTTGTCCTATTTTTGCTCTATAACAGTACGGACTCGCACTTGGCCGATTATTTAATTGTCATTTTCATTCACGGTTCTCGCTTCAGACTTAAATCATGTGGGTACCTCATGTGAAGGTTGCGGAAGGTCACAGGCCGTTAGTGTTCCCTGAGGCGTGTCGAGATGAATGAGACTCACAGTTTGAAAGTGGACTTTCTTTCGGCCGTGTTGAGTATTTCACAATCGACATTCGCGAGTTTATGTAACGCGTTAAACCTGTCGGCGTGGGTGGAAGAGCGATCTACTTGACTTGATGATACAATATTGATACAATTGACGATTTTATTCCAGCAGTGAGTAGGTCATAACTAACTCATAATGTTTATTGCTATAAATAACTTGAAGTACCAAATACCGTGGTTAATATAGTAATAATTATATATAAAGATGGTGATATGTCCATTTTAGAGTTGCTGTTCGTTCTATGGGACTCTTAGGGCCTGTTTCACCACTTCCTGATAAGGCTATCCACCAATTAACTTGACAGATCAAGTATGGAGAATCTGTCAAAAAATTTGTTAATAGCCTATTAGGCACTTTATCAGAAAGTGGTGAAACAGGCACTTAATATTTATATTTTCTAACATAATTATTATCTACTGGATATAACAAGACAAAGTCATAATACTTTAAGGTATGTATGCGCGTCGCGTATTCCGCGTATTCCGTGGCTCTGCCTAAAGCGCAAGAACAGAAACATCGCTGAGGTTTTAGTGGGTATGCCCAGGCGCGACCATCATCGCCCCAGGGAGTCCCACATACCATAAACGCATCCATAGGCCATGCCCATATAGGCCACTAACCGCTTCCTATAGGCGGCAGCGTCCTAGGAGGACAGCAGCGTCCTAGGGCAGCGGCAGATTTCGTATATGGGGCGCGGGCGGCGGAAATAAAGGGACCTACAATTATAAAAAATATAAATCCGGCACTGTCCCAACGAAAAAAAGGGTATGCATGGGCGTACCCAGGTTCTGGGCCAGGGGGGGGGGGGCAAATTACCCAAGTTCTGGGGCCAGGGGGGGGGGGCAAGTTACCCAGGTTCTTGGGGGGGAAATCAGATTTTTCATAAGCTAGGTGTTTATAAAGAATAAAAAAAAAATTTTTTTGTTGTAAAAATATTGTGTTGCAAACAAATTCATTTTCTTAATTTTCAAAGTTAAGAGCGAGTTCTCAACAACTAACAATTCGCCGTATATAATACTAGATGACGCCCGCAACTCCGTTGCCAAAATTCGTTTATCGCGGTGGAACCGTACATTTTCCCGAGACAAAAAGTATCCTATGTCCTTTCCCGGGACTCAAAGTATCTCCATACCAAGTTTCAGCAAAATCGGTTTAGCGGTTCGGGCGTGAAGATGTAACAGACAGACAGACAGACACACTTTCGCATTTATAATATTAGTATGGAGGTTGACCCGACCTTTTAGATTATTCATGCAAAATTTGAAGTAAATCCATGCGTACATTTTGAGTGTAGCCCGGACATTTATACGGCCGGATATATATAAAACCGGCGTGTAACAGCGCTTGCGCTGTGTTTCGCCGAGTGAGTGAGTTTACCGGAGGCCCAATCCCCTAACCCCTACCCTATTCCCTTCCCTACCCTCAACTATTCCCTTCCCTTCCCTACCCTCCCCTATTACCCTATTCCCTCTTAAAAGGCCGGCAACGCACTTGCAGCTCTTCTGATGCTGCGAGTGTCCATGGGCGACGGAAGTTGCTTTCCATCAGGTGACCCGTTTGCTCGTTTGCCCCATTATTTCATAAAAAAAAAACATACATACGCCAGACAAACTGTCAAAAATTCTAAAAACTATATTTTTGGCTTCGATATCGATTGTAGATTGTGGGGATTCTTTTTTTTAAATATTCAATGTACAGTTGACTGTTCTACGATTTTATCTATATAGATGATAATTTTTTAAACAAGATGCAGCCGTAGAATATGGGGTATTTAAGCCAAATCTGACGTCACAGACATTTGACCCCGATACCGGTTCACATAACATTAAACGCACTTTCGTAAGTATCGTAACGTAATTGGAGTGACCTTTTCGATGACGCGAAGCATCATCTTCCGGACCTGGAGAAAGCTGGCTTTGATGTTTGGCACGTAATGTGTAGGGTAACCAAAAAATACTAATTTTATGATAAATTACCCTAAGGGTCAATTCAGAACGAAACGCGACGCGTAGATGCATCAACCTATAATGCTACGTAGATGCATTTCTAAAGTACTGAATTGACAGATTTCAATTGCGTGAAACGTCTTGCAAATCTGTCAAATCCATACAAGAAATGCATCTACGCGTCGCGTTGTGGTCTGAATTTACCCTAAAAGGTTCCTTGAAGTTTTGAAAATTGAAAAACGGTATATCATATTTTTTTAAACAAATTTCGGCTGCAAACACTGAAACTGAATACTGAATAATAAAATAATTTACTCTGAAATAAGTAACTTGAAATAAATATAGGTACTTATGTCTTGCTTGTCTTGTCCAAAGGATATTTTTTGTCTCAAACTGATTTATGCTTACCTATTAAAGTATGCGTAAGTAAGTAAGTCTTTATTTCCAAGAAATTGGTTACAATGTTCCTATTATTATTATTTTTATAATTCACAATTTCTGCCTCAGCGTATTTTACAAGACGTAATTTTGTCAATGTAATAAAACGGCAAGTTTTATTTGATCAGCCTTTGCTTCGCAGATCTCTAGTATTTTAATTACTATTAGTTCCTTCTTGCAACTTTTTCGTGTTTCTTAAAAAACCCAAACGAATGGTCTCCCTCTCTCCATGTTTGCGAATATTTGTCGTTCGTCTGCGAATCCGGCCGAAACCGGTTGCGGTGATGTAAGACCACGAGACAGACGCATTTGTATGTATGTGACTCCATCCTGCCGACTGCCGGCTAAGGAGAAAGTATTAGGTGCTAATAGGTTAAGCAGTCTTTATTTACTTATGTTAAGTTTGTCCGTTTATTATGCTCGTCGTCGGTAAAAGTTGAAGATATACCTAACGCACTCTAGTATTAAAAGGGCACATCTCGAAAAACTCCACTTTCGGGAAAACACGCAGTTTTGGAAACTTTATACGTGGGAGAGCCATGCTTCGGCACGAATGGGCCGGCTCGACCGGAGAAATACCACGTTCTCACAGAAAACCGGCGTGAAACAGCGCTTGCACTGTGTTTCGCCGAGTGAGTGAGTTTACCGGAGGCCCAATTCCCTTCCGTATCCTCCCCTATTCCCTTCCCTTCCCATCCCTACCCTCCCCTATTACCCATTCCCTCTTAAAAGGCCGGCAACGCACCTGCAGCTCTTCTGATGCTGCGAGTGTCCATGGGCGACGGAAGTTGCTTTCCATCAGGTGACACGTTTGCTCGTTTGCCCCCCCCCCCTTCTTTCATTAAAAAAAAAAACTTCATTATTTTCATTTATTAACGTGTAAGGTGTAGCTTTTGTTATAAACGTTAAATTTTCTGTACATTTTTTTACTAAAAAAATAAAAAAGCTAGACGCAAAATACTAATCATAACAAGCAGTTTACTTTCTTCGGACTCCCAACTCGGACTAGCAACTCGAAAGTGAAGGTTTTTGTTTTAACTTTGACTGTTGGTGCTGACTGCTGACTATACTGACCTACATTCATTACCATCCAGAAGCCGGCATCGGCTACAGCCTACAGGCTTTGATACTGTGCTGTTTCAGCGCTGTAATCTACTTTGACTTTTGAGACTATTCAAGTTAGTCTAGAAAATAACGATTTTTATTAAACGTGAGAGGGTTAGAATACACATACCACCAAAACTCAAGTTCTTAAAAGATAATTAGAACTTAAGTACCCATATAACTTTTTCATCCATAGATGATGAGAATTGAGATAAAGCCATGACGAATAATCAAACTTAAATCGGATATTAGATATGCCGCCACTTTTTAAGAATGATCGTGACTAAAATATACTTGTATTCTTCGTACATGGTATACGACATTATTGAGAATAATAAATAAAGTGTGTTAGGTGTTCTCTCCACAAAAGAATGCACTTTCGTGCTACTGATGCGTCACAGCCGCCGAGCTGAAAGAACGCACGCTCGCTCTTGTCACACGATATGTCGTCTAGTACGTATGGTGCCCAGCTAAAGATCTAGAATAATGAAACTGACAAAATTTGGTCTGGAAGAGATCTGCGTAACTCTTCTTGGCTGTAAATTATTTTTTTTAATGTTAATGCGTAAAAAACTCGAATCTCTATCCCTGAAAAATTGATATAAAATGCACACAATAAAAGAGTTTGGATACTAAAATTAATTTTAAGTGTATAAATTAATTTTAGTATGCAAACTGAACGTTACAAAATTAACACAATTTATTCTTTTCAGATAGAAAATGACTTCGATAGAAACAGACAACCGCCGCTTGGGCACCCCGGCTTCAGCGAGCACCAAACGAGATTCGGATTGAACTCACCCCTACAAAACTTCCAGCAGCAACCGAACCTGGGGACCAGCTCACCCACTCCCATACAATTCCCGCAACCCATTTTCAATCATCAACCCTATGTTCCACAGTTCAACAACCTCCTCCCGGCGCAAAACATTCCGAGCAATCTCCCCATACAGAACAATGGGCTCCAATATCCGCAACAGAACATCAACCCACAGTTGAACAACTACCAACAAAACTTGGGCCAAATACCGCAACCTAACCAAAACATACCGCAACCACTTCCAACACTAGCGTCCTTTCAAAACGGACTTCCCCTAAACCAAAATAACGGCTTGCAGTTACAATCTATTCCACAGAACTTTAATCCGAATCAAAACGTTCAAAACTTCAATATTGCACCATCACGCCCGACCCAACCCGCATTCCTGCCCACTTTGCAACCCACTCAAAGTCAGCAAGTTTTTAATTCACCGAATCCGATCACCATTCAAGCCGCTCCCAATCTAGCGCCACAAAATGTAAATAACCAGCCCGTTTCCTTCCCGGGGTCTCTGAGTCAAAATCCATACTTACAAGGGCAAGTACCTAACATACAAGATTTCTATGAACAGCAATCGAAGGAAAATCTTGAGAAGCTAAAAGAACTTCAAGAAAGGCAGAGGCTTATTCAAAAACACCAGGAGTTTGTGCAGAAGCAGCAGCAAAAGCAACAGGAGAAAGTTGAGAAACTGCACGAGGAGTTTGTGAGTAAGCAGGCGACTAAATCGGTCCCGATATACACCACGACAGAAAATTACGAAGATTTCCAGAGAAGAACTCAAGAGAAACGACGCCCATTACTTCCACACGAAACCGACTTGTTTAGGAAAGCAGTCGAGCTGTATGAAAAGCAACATCCAACCACAACAACGACGACAACCACGACGACGACCACGACATCGAAACCGCCAACGCCACGGTACAGTCGCACGAGACCACCGGCTAGAACGAGAGGTCCTCCGCAAGATAGAAACAAGCAAAAGCTTTACAATGAAATTAAGAACCTCCTCGAAGAAAGTGAGACCAATGGTTTCGATGATGAATTAAGAGCAAAGAGTGTAGCGTTACTGCAGAAGCCAGATATTTTAAAGCAACTAAAGGTAGCGTTAGCTGAAAATCCCGAAGATTTTAGTGAGAAAAATTTCTCATCTCGCGAAATATCCCTTAACGGACAGAAGTTTGAAGTGATTAGAACTACGAATCCCAACTTAATACCTAAAGGTGCTATTTCTGCGGACAGTGCCGGTTTGGGAAAAATTATTTCCTCTCAAGAGTCACAAAAGGAGAGCAATTTATCCTTCGACGATTTGACTAAAGGCGTTTTACCACCTGGAGCTAATTTTGAGCTCATCAAACAAAGTGATAACGGAAAACTAGAGGAAGTATCCAAAATACCTACCACCCTGCAAAACAAAAAGAAAGTGACTTTCGTGTTCCTCGAAGAACAAGAAGACGGTACATACAAGGTCAAAGGTGTCAAAGCTAACGGACAGCAGACAGAGGAAGGTCCCGAAGTTGAAGAAATTTTGAACAAAATCAAAAAAGGTGAAATCCAATTGCCCGGACCCACGAAGATTTCCAACAACATTTACACATCTACTACAACTGCGAGCCCGTCCACCGCGGTATACAACGACTACATAGCGGATTCCTCGCACCACCCCTCCACCTACTCCAGCTACGTCTCCACCACCACCTACAGCGACTCCGGCCCGTCGAGCATCCAGACAACTCCTACACCGATCTACAGGAATACCGTCACCCCGTCGACGAGGTCAACTCCGTTCGCCCAGACCGCCAGCCCTTCGACTCGCGCCTCGACAACCACAGAGAGATACTTCGCTAAATCTTCCACTCCAAAATATATCCTCAACAGGAATTCGCACTCGCAGACCCCCAGAAGCCCCTTCCAGAGTTCGACGGTCATCAACAGCACGCCATCCTACTCCAGGCCCACGCCGGAGGACGTCGTCGTGATCGGCTCCAGCTCGCCTACACCCAGCTACGAAACACCAACTCCCAACTACAATGTCCCCAAGTCTTTGAATCCGGACCTCGTCGAAATCTTAAAGGAGAACGGATTGTTTGCAACAGCGAAATATCTGAAGCAGTCCGGATTGGACACCATACTGAACGAGACTGGGCCGTACACGATATTTGCTCCAACTGATAAGGCTTTCAGAACCTTACTGGTCCAACTCGGGGGCCCAGACAAGGCCGAAGAGAAGTTCCGCGACAACCCGAGACTGTTGAGTGGCGTGAGTATTTCTTTAATTTTTACCATCCACAATTATATATGCATTATTTCAATCCAACCCCGATGTCCAAATTACGCTAGAACGGGGATAAAAAGTCCCCGAATTAGATGGATTCGATACGAACAATGGAGCAATTTACGTTACAAATATTTACATTTTCCTATTAATTATCCTATCTTGAACGTTCGTCCGATGTTCTTTTATCCAAAAGGATAACGCAGAATTTCGCCTACATCAATGTTCTTCCTCAGCTGCTGCTGCACCACGTGATCCCGGGCGCGTTCGACATCGCGTCGCTCCAGGACGAGATGACGGGCGTGTCGCTGGCGGGCACGCAGCTGCGCGTCAACCAGTACGACATGCACGACGTCGAGTGGAACGAGGTGCGCGTCACCACCATCAACGGCGCGCGCGTCATAGAAGACAAGAAGGACATACACATACCACAAGTGAGATGATTGACTTATATCCTACGAATAATAAAAACTACGTAGATCTAGTTATGTTTCATAATAAAAGCTTCATTAACCCATCAAGCCCCATAAGCTCACCGGTGAGCGAGACACAATAGAATAACAATAGATTTCCAAGAATGCACGATCGAAGGATTAATTAGAAAGTTTAGCTATATTAAATTCGTATTGAACCTACGAATAATAAAAACTAATTGAACAAAGACCTACATATATATTTAGCTACATAATTTCTGAATGAATTTTTAAGAACTCTGCATATAGATACTATGCAGGGATTTTGTCACTCTTATCTCAATGAATGTACCTATGTGTATCATATTCATTCTTGAAACGGACACATGCTAAGAGCACAGCCTGTAAAACGCGTTCGACTAAGTATTTTCGACTTTCTACTAAGTTCGTTCGACTAAGTACAACAAATTCGACTGATTTCTTACCGGCTCGTTTGGTTTTCCAGGGCATCGCGCACGCCATCGACCGCGTGATGTTCCCGCTGCCGGTGGGCGACCTGGTGCAGACGCTGCAGGCGGACCGCGACCGCCGCTTCACCACCTTCCTCAAGGCCATCCACGCCAGCGGCATGGCCGAGACGCTCTCGGGTCAGTGATATCTTTACTATAGCTTGTTTAGAGCCATAAATTCCTTCTGATGAAACTCTGAAGTAAAGTAAGTCAAAACAAACTATTCCAAAATGTCCGTTATAAGAAACCCCTGCCTAACTTGAAAAGCAATTTAAATTGTTACAATCTGAACTTTCGTGAGCCTATAATCTACATCTCTGGCGTTCTGTCCAAAGTTGTATTTAATTACCACATACAAATTCTAAGTTCATAAAATAGAGAAGAGCAACGATGAAGCTGAAAACGAATGTCGCAAATCAAAATTAATGATTATTCACCTAACATGTCCTGCCACTTGTACAAGGAAAGGCGTCGCAACTCTGAAATTTAAAATAGACTATTTACTAGACAAGTGCTGTCACTTATCCTATGCCTATTCATCTGCTCCTGTGCGATTCTTATTAGTAATATACAAGTAAATTTGCAGAGAGCAAGACGTACACGGTATTCGCGCCGACTGACGCGGCGTTCGCGCGGCTGCCGGCGGCGGAGACGGCGCGGCTGAGCGAGCGGTCGGCGGCGCGGGCGCTAGTGGCGCGCCACGTGCTGCCCGGCTCGCTCTACAGCGCCGGCATGCGATACTACCAGCTGCGCAACTCCATGGAGGATGCCAAGCCCCTCACGCTGCAGAAGAACTCAGGTAAGAACACATTAAGTAGAATAGTGCAGCAGTGGTATATTCGAATGCCTGTTCGGAAGTAACGTCACTACTTAGACGCGCACACACTAGACCGATAGGGTAAATTTCTTGTAATATCCAATAATAATATTATGTATCTACTATCTTGCGTTAGCAAGGGACAGGCTTGCTCTGCCTGATAAAACGCCTGTTACGTTGCTTTCGCAAGGTGCGACTGGAGAACTTAACACTTTTGCTGAAGTCGATAAATGTAATGGAGACCCTACAGTGAACCACTTCAATTTCAGGTCGCATCAAGGTGAACAACGCGCAAGTGATAACGCACAACATCCCCGCCACTAACGGGGTCATCCACGCCATCGACAACATCCTCTAACCGCCCGAGCAGCGAAGCTCTACGTTCCAGAAACTTCCGTCTCCAAACTAAAGCCATTATAATTCACCTTGTAGTGTGTACAGCCAGCGCAGATAGTTAAGACTGTAAATATATTGTAGAATAAGAATAATTTATAAAAATAATTTTGTAAATAAAGTTTTTAATGAAACACTTCTTTTTTCATGTCACTTTATTTCCAGACATACGCACGCACGAGAGTGTATTGTCTATAGTGAGTCTTATTATTAGTTACAGCTGTTACTGCAGACATTATTTTATGTAGGAGACACAGAATTTGGCTTAATGTTGAAAATAAGAAGTCGTTGATACAATAAAAATAAATTACGATACAATTTGCACAAAGAATAACTAACAAGAAAAATATTAAATCAAAAACCTAAGCATTATGCTGCAAAATACCAATACATTACATTACAATTTAAACACTCAGAATAAAATGATCCAATCACACATTTAAATAAGCGAACACTAGAGTCCTAGTTTAGAAAACAAAAAGAACTACACAGCTAAAAATATTAATCATTCACAATTTAAAACCTAAAAATAAATAAGAATATGTGACGTAATTATTTGTGAGTCTGAGAAGCAGAGAAGAACAGTTAGGCTCCTTACACACGCCGCCACCCCGACATCGCCCGCGCCGCGGCGGCGGCGTGTGAAAGGGCCCATAGAAATACAAGGATGAGTAATGCAGCGGCACCGCCGCGGTGGCGGTGCCACTGCCGTTGCGGCGTCGTGTGTAAAGGGCCTTACAATATTGGTCTAAATAATTTGGATCAATTACTAAAAAGAAGTATTTAGGTAGCTAAAATCCTCACCTCGTTTTGACATGATACACTTAAAATGACCCATATTTTTTTTTCAGACTTTCCATACCCACAGTCTTTATTAAGTTAAGCACAACCAAGGAACTACTCGATATTAAGTACTTGGGCACTAGAGTTTGTACTATGACTTGTGACTCAATTTTGCTAGCAACATTTTAAGTTTGGTTATCTCATCTTCTTTAGCAGCTAACTCTTCTCTCAAGGACCGAATTGTGTCGTCCTTGTTTTCTGCTAGTTGTTTCAATTCTTCTAAAAGCTGAGCAGTGTCTAAGCGCTTGCTGGGTCTACGCTGCACTAATTTTCCAATGATGTGTGCAATTTTTGGATAGTTTGCAGTCAGATGTGCTGGTATCTGGCCTTTTCTCAAGTCAGTTATAGTTTTCACGCGCTCCATGTCAGTGCCGAAAGGTTCAACCAGCTCCAGTAATATTATGCCAAGGGAATACATGTCACTCTGTAATGAAAAGAAATGTTTTACAAAATAATTTTTGTGTAGTAAAAATAAAATCGAATTACAAACATATAACCTCCTCCTTTTTGGAAGTCAGTTAAAAATTACAACTTGTACTGTATTGTTTCAAACTGTAATATACATATAAACAAGGTAAGATAATAATGCAATAAATGTATTTTAATTTTTATGTAATGAAGTACAATATAATTAGTTACCTTGGGATTGCAGTGTCCCTCCTGTTGCTCGGGTGCGGCATACAAATGAGTGCCGAGTGCCAGGCCGCTGTGGGACTGCTGCAGGGGACAGGCCAGGCCGAAGTCTCCTAGCTGCACCACTAGACGATTGTCCTCCTTAGCTACGAAAATATTACTCGGTTTCACGTCATGGTGAATAACTCCCCTTGAGTGTATATAATGTAATCCATGTACAAGCTGAGTGAACATGTCAACTAGGACCTCGATGCGCGTTCCCGATACTGGGTAATTTATGTCTACAGGAGATTCTGGCGCCGAGTCAGTAGAGTCGCTGTGGTGAAGAGTCAGATCGTCGGAGTTCTTTCTGTTTAAGGCTATATGCATATTCCTTTCGTCCAACCACTGTTTCAAGGTCTGCTGGCAGAATGCCATCTGTATGTACAGCGTCGCCCATTTCAAGTTCACCCGGGAGCAGTTTTCGTAATCGGTTTCGGAAAAAAGATTGCACAGGGCATTCTCCTGGGAAGATTCCTCGTCAGATATCTTGTCCTCTGAGCTGGCGGCAATCTCGAAACTATCGGAATCTTTAAATGATATTACGAAATCCGAGTGACTATGCTTTTTAGATAATTCTTTAGAATTGTAAGTTTTGAATGACTTCATTATGTTGGGATAAACAGAAGAGATTTTATCGGATTCCATAGAAAACTCCTCGCTGTCACTGTCCATTTGATATTTTCTTTTCATTTTCACCTTGGACTCTACCATGGGTTCGAGCCAGGCGGCCTTGTAATTTACTATATTCTGGTGATTGAGACTAGCTATAGTTTTGACTTCAGCCAGATGGGTCATGAAGGAGTTGACATCAGAAGATTTAATGTAAACCTTTTTGACAGCATACTCCACCCCGTCCAACCTGTGTCTAGCTTTAAACACTGAACCGAACCCACCATTGGCAATAAAGTAGAGTTCCTCAAACTCTTTGTGGTAGCGTGACCACTCCAAGCCGGACCTGGTGATGGGCCACGTTGCTGGGAGGTTTATAGGTATTTCGGAGCCATTGGCAACAGTCACCAGCTGGTAGAGAGCTCTCTGGTACTGACTTCTCATGACCTCAAACTCTCCCATGGAGTACGAGTCGTCTATGAGGTTCATGCTGTGCAGTTTCTCACAAATGGTATTGTACAGCTGATTTGCTCTTCCATTGTCTTTCTCCAGCAGGGAACACAGTTGTTTGACGAGGGACTGGACCAGTAGACTGATAGGAGTTGTAGCATTAGAATTAACAATGTCAATGTCTCTAATGCTGTGTTGCACCGCAGATTCTTGTCTTCGAGCAATGCCTGAAAATATTTGAATTTAAAATATTAATTTAGTTAGTAATAAATAATTAATAATAGTAAACTCATTTTTTTACCTTTAAATGTATTGTTAAGATTACATTTAATGGTAACTAATAAATAGATAAGCAACTTGCACACCAAATCTTCGTCCATTTTTCTGACTATTTCAATAGTTAAAACTTATTTTAATATTGAATAAAAGTCCCACAAAGTAACTTGATATTTCTCAAACAATACAATTGTGTCACTTTGTTGCACACATGACATTGAATTGAAAACATACAGAAAGTTCTAGTCATAATGTGGTTTGTGGTCATAGAATAATTTGTTCACTAAATGATAATAAAAATACTTAGCATTATGTTAGGCAGATAACAAAGAGTGCAACGTGACTGAATGTTGAACATGTTATTGTAAATTAAATGTTCATTTGGTCAGTATTATAATGCAAATTGAACAGTCCTGAAAATAGTAAGTGTGGACTGTGGTCCTATGAAATTACAATATGTCCTTTGTCTCTATTTTGTTTAAAATAATTTTGATATAAATGTAAACAAAAATAAAAACTCAACTAGATTTCAATTCCATAGTATTTGTTATTGCTCTGTTATTACAACATACTATTTCAATAAATTTAGTAGCAGCCTCGCCCCCCATACCGAACTTGTTTGCAATAATTAATGCTTCAACTCCCAAGCGCCCTCATCGGCGGCCGCGATAACAATAGATAAGCTATTGTGTCTGGTTTTTCCACAATCGAGGGATTAAATGAACAATAGATTATCAATAATAATTATTATGCGGCAGCCGGCTGCCACTTGGGGATTGATGGGTTAAGTGTAATCTATAAGAAGCCATTTGTCTTCATTAATTTCCTAGTCTTTAATATAAAAATATTTATTACTAATTATGTAGTACATAAAATATGTAATGAGAGTGTTGATTACATCAGTTCTCAAATACCTATATGAAGGTTATGTTTTGGTATAATAATTATTTACTGCTATTGGATAGAATTTTACCTAAGTCAAAAGTTTTCACAGTGGCAAGTGCCTCCCACTTATCCTGCTCGTTTTGGTCCATCTTCTTGAAAATATTATGGGTAAATTTAAAAATTAATTGAAGGTCCCTGGATTTGTTTTGCTTCCATTGGCAGTGTTGATGATTTTTTTACCTTTATATCATAAGCCCAACATTTTATATTGCATTTCAAATATCACACAATTAAGGATACAATTGCAATAGCACAATATTGCCACAAAGTTTATTTAAAAACAAAAACCACACGAAGTACGATGGTACGATATTACGAATAATTATTGACATTTGACAGTTGACATTTGACATTTGACACACAGTTTTTAATGGCATGCACTTAGTGCATTGCCATTGGCAACTCACCGAGGCGGCCATTTTTAAAAGAAGAAGAAGTAGTGCATTGCCAATGACGATTGACGAAGTACGATCGGACGGGAAAAATTATATTTTTACGAGAAAAGAGGAATTTAGAAAAAAAATTTATTAAGTATAGATGACAGTATATTTTTATATTTACCTATAATACTGATCCTCATGAGTCATGACTTTCCAAAGAACAGTGTTAAGAATTAAGTAATAATAATAATAATAATAATAATAAACATTTATTCAACAAAGTTCACAGTACACTACAATAGAACAAAGCACACAACAATAAAGACAGAGAAAGAAAAAAAAAGACATGCATACTATAAGCCTAACCACATAATAGGTATACTTATCACTTATCAGTTAAAAAAAAAAAAATAGAAAAATAGATCCTTGTGACTGCCAGGCGTTTGACAGACACACAACACACAGCATAATATATAACATAAACTAGATAAAAAATTTACAGTAATAAATAATTCATATTCTTAGAATGTAAAAATAATAATAATAATAACCTATTAAATATGTGCGGTAGTGGAAGTGTAATTACATATTAATATATAAATAATATGGATAAAATAAAATAGCATACTAAAAACATGTAGTAATTGAAATGTCCAGTCTCGGGGCTACTGAAAGCAACTGCAGCTTAGTATAACGTGAGAGGCCACCGTATCGGCTAGACAAAGGCGGCAGGCGGCAGCTTGACGGGATTCCGGGCGAGATAAGGGAACGGGCGCGTGCGCTTCACTTCAGCGCGGCCCGCACGCAGAGCAGAGCTTTATTCGGCTTATAATATTATGAATTATGTAATTGTTTAAAATGACCCAAAGAAAGGTTGTTTGTCAACTCTGTGGCTCGAGTGAAAGAAAAGAAAAACGACCAAACTCGGACACCATATAACACCTATAAGTATTAATAACTATTAACCTTATAAGTCATTCATGACTTATAAGGTTAATAGTTATTACTTATACGTGGGAGAGCCATGCTTCGGCACGAATGGGCCGGCTCGACCGGAGAAATACCACGTTCTCACAGAAAACCGGCGTGAAACAGCGCTTGCGCTGTGTTTCGCCAAGTGAGTGAGTTTACCGGAGGCCCAATTCCCTTTCCTATCCTAACCTATTCCCTTCCCTTCCCATCCCTACCCTCCTTTATTACCCTATTCCCTCTTAAAAGGCCGGAAACGCACCTGCAGCTCTTCTGATGCTGCGAGTGTCCATGGGCGACGGAATGTTGCTTTCCATCAGGTGACCCGTTTGCTCGTTTGCCCCCTTATCTTATAAAAAAAAAAAATGAATCATGAAATTCATGAATCATGAGTCATGCTCGGGCCGCACCTGCGTAGTGACTAGTGCTTCGTGAATCGTGCAAGTTAAAACGATACCATTGAACGATCTGCCAGTATCATCCAATAGTATCGTCTCATACCTAACTACTCATAAGTCATAGCACGAAGCATCCGAGTACGATAGTCGATAGACGCATGTGCGGCAGCGGCATTTATAAAAGCCCGGAGAACGGTCTTCAGTTGCTAACCTTTCTGAAAAAAGTTTTTCTGTCAAATGACAGTGCCACAATGTCAATGTCAAAATTTTCAAAAAGTAAACAAACCCGAATGTGTTGGTTAACCTCTAAATCATAATTTATTTATTAATTTACTTGTTTAGTTTGAGATAAATCTCAATAATAAGCAAATAATCATGAATCTTTTACCGAAAAGTCATAAAGAATTTAGCGAAAAAGATTACTGGAACAAATTCTTCAAAAAAAGAGGCAACAAAGCTTTTGAATGGTAAAGAATAGTTTTTTGAATAGATTTTTGTATTTTTTCCGCTAATCCATTAAATATACATAATGTTCTTTTAAAGGTATGGGGAATACTTAGAATTGTGCAGTCAGTTACACAAATACATAAAACATGGAGATACTATCCTCATGCCGGGTTGCGGCAACTCCAGTCTCAGCGCGGATCTCTATGATGTCGGCTTCCAAAACATAACGAATATTGATGTATCCGAAGTCGTCATTAAACAAATGAAGTCAAAAAATGCCCAACGTAGCAACATGAAGTTTCTCCACATGGACGCTTTGAATACGACGTTCAACGACAGCGAATTTAATGTTGTTCTGGACAAGGGCACGCTCGATGCTCTGATGCCTGATAACTCGGAAGAAACAAATGCAACCATCAACAAATATTTTGGAGAAGTCAAAAGAGTGCTGAAATTAGGTGGACGTTTTATCTGTATAACCCTGTTACAAAGTCATATCCTACACAAAATAGTCGAGTGCTTCTCTGATAAGTCATGGATGCTCAGAATAGTTAGATGTCATGAGGCAGAGGAGAAGAATGCCACAGAAGGAGACGGCACTACTTTGCCCGTCTTTGTAGTTGTTGCTACAAAATTTAAGGAAATGCCTAAACTAGTAAGTATGTTATTTTAAAATACAACTAACATCTAATATGTCATCTGACAATGTGACACAATAAAAATAAATATGTGGTTATTACATGACAAACTAAAATTGTGTAAAACTAGATGTTACCTACAATTGGGGTGTTTTATCTACAATTTGGCAATTATGCAGTTTCTACTTTCTGTCCATTTTGCCACATTTTTGCCAAGCATCCAAATCAGTTCAGACAGATGTACAGACCATTTTCTTTTGATTGGTTGTAGATACTGGAAGCCTGTATGGTTGGAGATAAAATGCTGAGGTTAAACACAACACAGGAGTTGATAGACAATGTAAAAACAGTTCAAGACGCTGCATTCATCACTAATGGACTCGCTAAAACTTCACTAGAAGGAGAGGAGGAGGTAAAAAACTATGTGTTCAACTGCATCAGATATCTCACTCCTTGAAAAAAGTATGACATGTTTTATATTATTAATCCTTTGATTGCGGATTCTTGGAAATCTATTGGGAGTTGAAGCATTTATTAAGGTAAATAACTTTGTAGAGTCAGCTCTACAAAGTTATTTGCATAGCTGGGCATTACCTCGTTAATCCATTAATCGTTATTTAACGAAGTTAACATTTTGATTAACGGATTAACTTTTAAGTTAACTTTTAAAAATATTAACGGACTCGTTAACTTCCGTTAATATGCAGAAGTCCGTTAATCGTTAATCCAATGCCTACTATTTACCGCACGGCACTGCGGCGCGGCGCGAAAACAGGTTCAGGCAGTTAACTGTATGAAACGACAATGCCGGGCGGGCGGGCAGCGCGGCGCCGCGGCACGGCAGCAGCGAAACAAAAACAATACTAGATACATTTTCAGGCGCGTGCGAGTGAGAAGAGATTTGTTTCGTTTTATCATTTCATTACTCAGTGCCGGTGCATATAGAGAGAGTGATTTGTTTATTGTTATTAATTTATTATAAATCATTTGCATGTTGATAAAGAAGAGTGCAGTATAATTTAGTGAGGTAGAATACAATAATTATAGAAGTATGTTGTTTTGTCCCTAACCTGCTAACTTCCAAAACCTTAAACCAACAGGTTTTGAATGTACACTTACACAATGATACATAAGTTATAACAAGGCCATATTATTACACATATTAACGGATTAATGATTAATGTTAACTTGCGTTAATTCGTCCGAAATGTAACGCTTTAACGTTTAACGAAGCTAACATTTTTTTTCTCACGGATTAACGATTAACGAAGTTAACTATTTGATTAACAGTGCTCAGCTATGGTTATTTGCCTTAATTAACTCTTTCGTTCCCAAGAACAATAGATTTCCAAGAATCCGCAATCGAGATATTAATATTTTAAAGGACTAGCTGTTGCCCGCGACTTCGTCCGCGTTAGCATAGTAGATCACGTCGCAAGTATTATTTGTTGTACAAAAATATTCAATGTACAGAATTGACTTTCCTACGATTTTATTATACAGTGTGTAACAAAAATAAGTGATAATACTTTAGGGTGTGTACGTGTTCCTTGTAGAGAGTTCACTGTGAAAGTAGGAGCGCTGAAAGACGAACATTTTTTTTCACTTTTGTATGGGCAAGGGCCCGAGCGTAACTAGTTTCCCCATACAAAAGTAAAAAAAAATGTTGGTCTTTCAGCGCTGCTACTTTCACAGTGAACTCTCAACAAGGAACACATACACACACTAAAGTATTTTACACTTATTTTTGTTACACCTTGTATAGATGTTCCGCGCGGCTTCGCTTGCGTAATTTCACGCGAGCGTACATTTTTCCGCAAAAATAGCATATGCCCCTCGCGTGGTCTATTCTTCATGTTTGCCAAATAACATAAAAATTGCTCCAGTAGTTCTATAATATGCAATTTCATATAATTTCCCCCGTTTTTTTTTCACATTTTCCTGAATTTCTTCGCCCCTATTAGTTCTAGCATTATAAAATATAGCCTATAGCCTTCCTCGATAAATAGGCTATCTACACTGAAAGAATTTTTCAAATCGGACCAGTAGTTCCTGAGATTAGCGCGTTCAAATAAGCCCTTTCAAATAATTTCACGTTTCAAATAATTTCCGTTTTTTCCACATTTCCCTCTATTTCTTCGCTCCTATTAGTTTTAGCGTGATAAAATATAGCCTATAGGCTTCTTCAATAAATGGGCTATCTAACACTGAAAGAATTTTTCAAATCGGACCAGTAGTTCCTGAGATTAGCGCGTTCAAACAAACATAATAAATTTTCAGAATTATAATATTAGTATCTAAGATAAGTCATTTCTTTTAATAAACCTTTTATTTGATAATACAAATAAATTATTCACTATTAATACAATTTCATAAAAGTGACTTGTGTGAAAATGTGATTTTAAGAACACGTTATACTTATAATATTCTAGCCTGTTCTAGTAAAAGGCAAAAAAATTTTTTACTAACATAATATGCATAATTCATAATTTATTCATAATTCATTTATTTGCTCAGAATATGGTACAAAAAGGTGTTACAATTTTTCTGTTTGGACTTAAGCATATTCTACTATTTACATAGTGTGCAAATATAATTAACATTGATTTATTAGCATTGTCTTTTGCAGGTGTCATTAGATCTCATGCAGCCTGGTAAGGAGATTCCGAGGTTCACACTGTACATAATAGACCAGAAGACTGCTCAGACTGTCAACAAGTATGCTGTGTTCATTGTGCCTCAGGGCAGGTGAGTCTCATATTCATAAACATTTTTAAAGTTAAAATTCAAACATGAATTTTAACATTTACGCAACTTCAATTCTGAGTAGTCCAAAATTTACACTGGTGTTGCAGTACATTGTATATTATTATTGCATATAAACTATTCACATACTTTGTTTCTTACATCAACTAGAAATATAATACATATAATATAATATGTCCAATCTATACTATCTATACTAATATTATAAAGGGGTAAACTTTGTTTGTTTGTTTGTTTAATTGTAATGAATAGGCTCAAAAACTACTGGACTGATTTTAAAAATTCTTTCACCATTCGAAAGCTACATTATTTACGAGTAATATAGGCTACTTTTTATTTGTAAAATATAGGGTTCCGTAAGATATTTCAGTTTTTCGGAAACAACCAGAAAATTTACTTATTTTGCGTACGCAGCCTAAACTATAAAAGATAGAACTATACAATGTTCTAAGTAAATATAGATCTCTATAAATATCTACAAAAATGTCTGCGACACACTATACCTATCTATGTCAAGTGAGGCACAACAACCATCTTTTTAATTAAAAATCTTGTTTTTTTTCGGACTACATTTAAACGCATTTATTTTACTCATGCTAATAATCCTTATCAAAATAAATTATTTCATCACTAAGTCCAGTTTATGTAGATTATATTGGGTCTTTGAATGATTAAAATTGGACGTTTGGTTTAGAAGTGGGCGCTACCAATGCGGGGCGCTCGCGGTAGGGGTTTCACTACATAATATTTAATATTATTTAATATTATAATTATTAATATTAAAGTATTTCGCTTATATTATTATTTTATTGAAGTGACTAAATAAGTATAGCACCATGGCAACGTCCATCGCTATCCCGTCGCACAAACAATGGTCGCCGCATAAACTTATAATATACTGTCGTATAGACCACCTGACAACCCGAAAATGCGTGACGTGATTTGTCAATGTGTGCGTGTGCTAGTGATGTATATTTTACTATCGATAGTATAGTATTTTGCTATCGATAGTTTAGTCCGTTCGAGTTATTTTACCTGAGTTTCTATAAGAAATAAATAATATGCAACTTTGACAGATTTTGTATTTCAAATTAGGTATCATAAATTTTAATTGGCAAAAAAGGTGACGATTGAAAAGTAGATACACATTTTCGTTTGGAATGATTTTTCAATCGTCATTCGTCGGATATGTTATGACTTATGACATGAGGTTCTTATAGGGGTAAATAATATACACATAACACATTATAAAGTTACTTATTTATTACTCAGGTAAAATCTATCTGGTAAATCAGCCCTTACATTGCTGCATTGAAAGTAAACGTTGAAAGTAAACAACACACATAGTATATTATATTTTATTCTTAAATTAAATAGTTACATATCATTAAATATCATAATACTTTTGGGAGTGCCTCCGCTGCCGGCGCCGGCTCCCAAAAATATCAGTAATGGGAACTACGGTAAGTATACTGCCGGCAGCCGAGATATAAAACAACGACTGCTGGCGCTGGCACTCAAAATGGGAGCCGGTGATAATGCGTAAAGCGCTGTTCCAGTGCCGATACACAAATTTGAAACAGAAATTATAATTATAATCTCAATTTATATATTCGACTTGTAAAGGTGAAGGTTTGCTACCTATTTGTTCGGCTGTGAATATTTTATTTTTTTAGATAGCAAAATTCACGCATTTTCGGGTTGTCAGGTGGTCTATACGACAGCATATTATAAGTTTATGCGGCGACCATTCGACCATTGTTTGTGCGACGGGATAGCGATGGACGTTGCCATATATATATATATATATACCACGCGAAATCAGGCGGTTGAACGTTGTTGTGTTCTTTAATATTGTGAGAAATACTCATTATGTCTCATTCAGACAGTGATCAGACTGATCTTAGTCATCTAGAAATTTTATCAGACTGGAATGGATCTGATTCCGACGAAAATAGTGGTAACAATCCTATGATTGATGATGATCCTATGATCATTCAGATTTTTAGCTTAGATTTCGACTAGATAAACCGTGCGTTGAAAGCTTACTTGCTGAAAATATAATATACCCTTACTTAAAAGTGAAGGGAACCTGCAGGTATATATGTAGTGACTGTTTTAATTTGTTGCTTAAAAATAGAATGATCAAAATTATTTTACTTTTGGTGCCTGGAAAGGAACCTACTTACGATGCACAGTGTGATAAAAACCTCAATTTTGTCCCACCTTGTTTTTCTTTCAAAATATTATAGTTGATAGCTATATAAACATTAGAGTAAAACTCCGAGATCGATATTCTTTGTAATTTTTTTTAAAGAGAGTCAAATTGGCCTTATTTTTTTGCAAAAAAATTTAATTTACAAAAAACTAATCAAGTAACATTATTTTTGTTTATACTTACTAATTGAATAAACACTTAATACTATACTTTTTTCCAAATTTGGTTAACCTACTGTGATCAAGTAGGGATATGTTAATTTATTTATTAATTTTAGTTTTTCATTATTTTAAGCATTTTAAATTTTAATTTTAAATATTATTTTAAATGTCAAATCAATGATCACAGTATATAATAGGTATTTTGCGTTTTGTTCTCTTCGGCAATAATGGGTAACACTTGGTAAAACTACATTTTCTACTAAAATGTTTTTTTTCTTCATCGTAACAAAGCAAATTAAATAAAACGCGGATTATTTAAGTGATTATTATGTGATCAAGCCGGTAATAATCATTGGTTACCATAAATTTGAAATGAGTAGGTCTTTAATATCAAAACGCAGTATTACCGTCGGGAGGGCTTCGGTTAGCGCGTTACTAACGACTGTTCGTAGCAGGTAGAAGCTAAAATAACTTTGTGAAACGCCTTTAACGGTTCGTTACCCGTAAGTGAAAAACGTTTGGTAGCTGATGTACAGTGACGATTCGTTAGATATAGGAACCGGGCATTAGCAAGGTAAATGATGTTACATAAGTAATTAAAAACTTTAGTAGACAAGTTTTCAAATCTGCCTTAATTATTATAACAGCAGACAGTATTTGCGATTTCGCATGTAAACAAAATATGCACTGCATGCGTCCCTGCGGCACACCCAAACCGGGCACGCCGCCAAACATAATATAAACTTAATATATCTGGAGTTCTGGATAACATATAAACAGCTAGATGCTTCGTTTTATTTTTATACACTTTTACACCTATTTATACACCTAACGTCTATTTTTATGATGTTGTTTATGTTTATGAACAAAATCTGTGTGTGATGATAACCACACAGATGTAGGTTCAACATGCGTTTGGATTATGTAGGATGCGATTTTTATGATCTTTATTTATGAAGCAGTAATTTTAAAGATTTTTGTTAACTCTGTTTCAAATGTCAAATGTTCAAATGTTCAATTGATTATTATAAACGCGTTTTGATTTCTGCCTTTTTAGTACCTTTTTAGGTCGAACAGGTGTTATGACTTATGAATACTTAATTTTTTGTTTAAAAGCTGAATTGATCGTATTGTAGAGTTTTAATTCATTTAATCATCAAGTTGCTCAATAATTGATAATATTTCGAGAGTATTTTCTCAATATCTGCCCGTAAGTACCTACTTTTAATGATAGTTCTTTGTCTGTGTTATAAATAACAATTAATGTCTCTGCATCATATCTCATGTAGATCATGTGTTACATGCAATTTATGATGGCAGAGGTCTCATTCTGCACTGAATTTATGACTTGCTGGTATTACAAGTGTTCAGAGCTATTTTCCCCTTAATTGAACCTTTCTGCCGACGACTTAAGAGTCACCCTCATGGACACTCCGTGGAACATATCCGAACGAACTCTAGCATGTGTCCGCATATATTTCATACCTTGCGGTAATTACCCCACATTATGCCCCATATCGTCAGGTCTGGCCGAGAAGTGTCTAGATGTTGCCGCGCTAAAATTAATACAACCTTTCAACACGTCGTGGTAAACGCTGATATGTAACTAGAAGGTCGGCAAATCTAAGTAGTGTTTAACGGCATATTTATATTATAAGTAGCACATAATGTTAAATGTTCTTAATCCAATTAATTGTCTCAATGTTTTTATCTTTTATCGAAGGACCAACTTTTTTAAACAATACCTAATGAAGGCAATTCTCATGGTCTAAAAGCGACTTCCTTAGATCTTATTGACACAGTACCGTATCTAATATTGGTGTTTTTGATTCCAGTACTGCACCAGCTCTGTATCAAAATAAACACGTGCACTGTGCAACATGCAGATTGCAGTAGGCAATAGTTGTTTCAAACTAGTCCAGTTACTGTAATAATGTTAATGAGCACAAGCTAAAATCGTAATGTATTCCAGTATCAAACACGATTCGGTCTTACTGTCCCAATTTCAGCTGCACGTCCAGGTCACTGTACACCTAGCCTAGATGCGTTGAGTAACAGGTTCTGGGACGTTCGTAGTGTTTACTGGGAACTGTGGCACTTAAACCTTATTGCTATAAGAATAAGAGCGATTGGGTGACGCGCGTTGGCGATGTTGGATATATACGCCGAGGCGGGCGCGGCGGGCGCTCCGCTGTTGACCGGCCCACGGCTCTTGTATTCGGTGTACCATCGGGTTTGACGGACGAAAACAAGAATATTTTTGAAAGTTATATTCGCGCCAAAAATAAAGTTCCAGACGACTGTAGTGTCGTGTGTGAAATTTGTTGCTTTGCGGTGTTTTGAGCAGAAATTGAAAATAGTGTATCTTTGGCAGTGTCAGAGAATAACTTAAAAGCCTTAGAAAAACAAGGGTAGATATGAACCATTTGGCCGAAATATATAGCGCTTAATTTTTTTTACTACGTATTTTAATAATAATAATAATAATCATCTTTATTGATGATAACAATATTATAGGTAAGTACATTGTTTACATTGTTGACAGTAATTATTGTTAACTTAACTTTAATATAAACAATTTTATGGTACTAAGTACCTAAACTAGGTCACATGACCTGTTCTTATAGGTACTTAACTTTAGTCATGTTAGTGCTCGGATATTGTGTTGTCTGTCTGTATGTCGTGTATGGAAAATATGATCCTAGCCCTACGAGTAATCTTGGAAGGAAGGAAATGGGTTGTCGGTCTGTTAATTTTCGTGTGTTACTTTATATTTTAAGGTTTTGTTCGAGTGACTGGTAAAATTAACAGGCAAGTGTCAGTAGATTTTCTATTGTAGTGTAGTCCATGGATAATAACCAATCATGTATAGTGGTTTTACATTGATGTTTGTTTTTATATAGTATGTTTAGTTTTCTATTTATTCTGACAACAGATTCTGGGTGCGTCTGTTGGTAAGAGGGACTACTTCTTGATCTATTAGGGGGTGTTGTTTCAGTGCAATATGTAGATAGTATAATTGACGTACGGTAAGAAGTTTTGAATCATTGTAAAGTTTAAAGGTAGGATGTATGTAGGGAAGGCAATACATTAAGCAAAGCTCTCTGAGCCCTTTCAAGTGTTAGTAGATTCGTTTTGTGACCTCCCCCCCATACGTTTATACAGTATGTTAATAACGGTTTACATAGCGTATTATAGATAATTTTTAATAAGTGTTGACTAGCCGCAAGCCTTATGTTTCTAAATATAACTATCAATTTGCGAATTCTTTGTGATAAATCATTAATGTGTGGAGTGAAGGTAAGAAGGGAGTCCAGTTTGATGCCCAAGTATTTTATATTGGTCACTCTTTCCTCATTTTAAAAAGCAACCATTGATTTAACTAGTATATTATTTTGGTCCCTAAAAATATAAATAGGTGACTGATATCTGATTTATAACTGCGATATCCTCCTGAGCGCAATCGCGTATCGCGGTTGAAGTTAACGATATCAGAATGTTTTCGGCCGGAATTATCCACCGGGGCTTCCATACAACAAATGTAATTTTTTAATCAATAATGGCAATAGGTAGGCAGTAGGCACTTAAAATATCTACAAAATACTCAGTTGTATTTACACTTTAATAATAAATAATAAAATTTAAATAAATACGAATCCCATACAAAAAAAAAACATTTTTACCTATTTTCTCTATAATGGTAGGGAACCCTGATTTTTGCAATTAATGTTTATAAATCATCCACCTTTTTTCAATATTTACTTGTCAATTTCAGGGAGTCGGAGTGGCTGTTCGGCAGTCCGGCTGGGAGGAAGCAGCTGCAGGCGTCGGCACGGTTCGGTCGGCTCGTGGTGGCGGTGCTGCGGCGGGGACACACCTTCGCCTCCCTGGACAGTGTGAAGGACGAGCTTGCGCACTCCGCCAGGATGCTGGCGCCGTACGGGTTCGCTGGACAGGTCGGTTGTTAAAGTCAAAAATATCTTCAACACACATAATGAATGTTGAGATTTTGGCAAAATTGGTACTACCATACTCTTTGTTTGTGAGCGGTGAGGGGCTGATGATGATTTGCCCAGATAGAGCCATTTTAGCATATAACAGATAAGCTACTATACAATATTCATTATGGGACGATCCACGAGCGAAAGCTTCTCAGATGTTTATTTACGTATACAATGATATTAATAAACATTTTTGTGTTTTGAAGTGTATAGCTAAAAAGTCACATAAAAACTAAAAAGCTTTTAGCAGACTCGTTGACTGAACGATTTAACCATCTTCACTATTTCCTGGACTTTCAGATTCCATTCCTGTCTCTCGGCGAGGACGTGGGACGGCGCACGCGCGTGGGAGCGGGGCGGTCGGCGGCGTCAGGCGCGTACGTGGTGGAGGACGTGGACGTGGAGGGGGCGCCGCACCGCCGCCTCGTCTTCCTCGACAACCAGTTCCTCGTGCAGAGCGAGGCCCGGCTTAAGACAGGTTTGTGGAGGACCAATCGGCACTCTGTTGCATTTGTTACTTTTATAATAGGCTCCGGCCTGTTTACCAAACGCTGCGTCCGAGTTTTCTGCCTTTCTGAATACTCTCTAAGCTTTAAAAAAAGCGGCCTGAGGCTGATGTGTTTTTTTTTTCGTTTGATAATAATAAACGAAGCTCATTGATGTAGGCAGAAAGGCAGCTAGCCTAAAGTGGAGCTGGGCAGGGCACGTCTCCCGTATGCACCCGGACAGGTGGGCGCGTTTAACCGATTCAATGCGGCGCACGTTTTTTAAGACTTTCAGTCGTGGCGACATACAATTTTCTCGTGACAGGTGAGCCGTGTCATACGCCATAGAAGTAGATGACACGGCTACCGTGTCACCCGCCACGTTCAAAAAGGTTTATTGTTTTTCTTGGTTTTTACGTGTTTATTATCTTAATTTATTTAATTGAACCCAAACCATTGATGTTAACGAAAGGCTACGTTGTTTTGAGTTGATTTCGAGTAGTTTTACTAAGTTTTAACCTGAAAATAGCAGGTAAGCGATTTTTTTATTCAGGTGTTGCAAACCTTTTGTAGGTTTCAAAGTTAGAAAAATGAGTAAGTATATTAAATAGATCTGGGTTTCCGATGTAAATTCGTAGTTCTAGATAAATTTAAATAATATTATATCGTTTTTCGGTAAATTTTATAAGCACGATAATTGGGTTTCAGTAATAAAGCTTATAGGTACAAGACCACTTTTAACCGCAGGGAAACGTTTTATTCCTATGGATAAGGAAGTTTGCGGAAACAGCTAGTTTGAAATATTTTCGAAAGAAACAACTTAGATTAAAACAAAAATCGTAAGTGGATAAGTAATACTTTGATGTCAAGGCGAGTATTTTTCTACATTATTGTTTAAAAAAAATTGCGAGAACTTGAAAGTCTAAAATAATATAGAATAATATGAACTCCCAATATTACTTCTTTATTTTCTTAAAAGTTGATTACTAAAAAACCCGGCCGCATATTATCCGAATTTCTGATCAGAAAAATACATTTTGACACGTCAGAATTCTGATAGCATGCGGGGTCCACAACAAAATGTATGAACAGAGTGCGTTCCGACGGGAGTCCGGCGGGCGTACTGCCGGGCTAAAAGGGGTCCCTACTTTTTTCAATTCACAGAATATTCAGAAACGAAGCCTATAGGCTTGTTTTACGTGGAAGATTAAGACGGTTTTGTTCGGAGTAGAACCTTTTAAAGTGTAATTTGAGGGAGATACAATCGCTTTCTAAATGATACGGCTCACGTGTCATACGCCACACGTTAAAAACCCATAAGACGCGGCTGCCGTGTAATCCGCAATGAATGCACCTTTTAAAAAAGGTTGGCGGCCCCTTCTTTTTTTCAATTCACAGAATATTCAGAGGCGAAGCCTATAGGCTTATTCTACGTGGAAAATTAAGATGATTTTGTTCAGAGTAGAATCTTCTAAAGTGTAATTTGAGGGAGATACAAGCGTTTTTTAAATGACACGGCTCACGTGTCATACGCCACACGTTAAAAACATGTATGACACGGCTCCCGTGTCATCCGCACTGAATCGGTTAATTTCGGAGTGGCTACCGACTGGTCAGCGTAATAGAGGCCGACCCAAAAAAAGTGGCGCGACGAATTGGATGCGTTCGACAAAGAGTGGCCAGTAACATCACAAGATCGCCAATTATGGAATAAAAGAGGGGAGGCCTTTGCCCAGCAGTGGGACACAGTGGGCCAATAATAATAATAAACTATGCAGCGCCCCCGGCGGTAATGTTCGAGTACTAATCGCTGAAGGACAAAAAAGATGTAAACTTTGAATTTTAAACCATACCAGGCGTATTGCGCTGTTTGGAAAAAACTGTGGTAAAATATGATAAATAAGCATTAGGTACTATTTGCCCTTTAACTAGCCTGTAGAACTATTGAAATGTATACTATTTCAGTTAAGAAGAAGAATAAGACGAAGCATGTAGTGGACTTCGGTTACATATCGCAGTACCACAGCTTCATGTGCGTGGGGACAGTGCTGGCGGCGGCGGGGCCGGGGGCGGTGCTGGGTCTGGGCGGGGGCGGGCTGTGCATGTTCCTGCGGCGCGCCCTCCCCGCCGCCCCCCTCACGGCGGTGGAGCTTGACCCGGAGATGCTGGCGGTGGCGCGGACCTACTTCGACCTCGAGCTCGACGACAGCTTGAAGGTCGAGGTCAAAGACGGCATGGACTTCCTCAAGGACGAAGCAGCTAAAGGTAAGTAATGTTTGATATGAATCCTTACTAGCTAATATTACTAATGGTTCGACTGGTACGAGTATAATGCGAAAGTTTTCAGCTACTAATTGCAGCCTTACCCCCGAAACTGATACGATTTTGATTTACGAGTCCGATTAGTTTCAAATTGAGCCGCAGCACGATTATTCTGTCGGGAGTAACCACACACAATGCGAGTTGTGAAAATCATATCGTAGTAAATTGTATTATTAAATTTTGAAAATGCTGCAAGCAGTATGTGCTAGAGTAACTGTACAATAATATTTCGTTTTATACATGTGCGTGTTTTATTAGTAACTTGTAGCAGTAGGGGACGATCGATACCATACAATAGATATTTAACTTCATCACGATCAGGTGACAAAACAGCACTCTTAATTCCCAGGTACACATTACCGCTGGGTGTTATTCGACATGGACAGCAAAGACCGGTCTCGCGGGCTGTCCTGTCCGCCGCCGCAGTTCCTCACAGACGACGCGCTCGCGCTCGTCACACGAGTTCTGGACGATGATGGTGAGTGTTTACAATAATCGTGTACCGTTTATACGTAAACAAAGCGACAAGTAAGGCAATTTCTAATAGACCATCAAAATACCATGCCTTCTCTCTCATATAAGAATTCTCTTACTAGTTTTGACCTTGTGTATTGGGACCAGTAAAATTGCTACTTTTTATCAGTTTACGTTAATGTCTAGATTAACTTTTGATTTAAAGTTTAAACAGTATCAGTATTCAGTATCTTTAGGAGATTGTTGATCTATGACATACTGATTACTGACTTGCAAACAGCAATATCACTATTGGAAGTCTGTCACCTTCTGTCTTATCTAAGTGTCTAAACACACTAGGCTGAATTACGCCCGCGTAAATTCCGCCGCGTTTCAAACTCACAAAATACGGGCGGAACGCGAGAGACGACACACTATTCCGTCGCGTATTTGTATGCGTTGACATTTGTGGCGGAATTTACGCCGGCGTAATTCAGGCTAGTGTGTTTAGACACTATGAAAAGAAAAAGAACATGATCAAAAAGTATATACGCTCTTTCCTTTTTAACCTAACCTAACTAACCTAACCCTTATAGTTTCGGTCTGTCCGTCTATCCGTCCGCCCGTCTGTCTGTCCGCGGATTTGCTCAGAGATTATAGGACCTACAAAGTTGTAATTTGGCATGAATGCACATATTAATGGTGCCGGCAAAATGGTACATGAAATCTTAAAAAAATATTTTTTTATGGTACCTTCCCTACAAATCAAGCGGGGATGATTTGCGGGGATGATGAGCGAAAAAAAATCATCCCCGTGATTTTTTTTTCGCATCCACCCCATCGTGTGGGGTGTCGTTGGATAGGTTTTTTAAAAATATTATGAGTATTCATAGATTATTTTCCGATTTAGGGATCCGTTTGTGAAATATTAAGTTTTAAAGTAGAAAAAAGTTAGAGTCCAGCGTCCTCCCTTCTACCAGCTAAACGGTTGCTTCTGGAAATGTAAAAAAATTTACGGGAATAGAAAATGTATATATTTTTTTATGAAATAAGGGGGCAAACGAGCAAACGGGTCACCTGATGGAAAGCAACTTCCGTCGCCCATGAACACTCGCAGCATTAGAAGAGCTGCAAGTGCGTTGCCGGCCTTTTAAGAGGGAATAGGGTAATAGCGGAGGGTAGGGAAGGGAAGGGAAGGGAATAGGGTAGGGGATTGGGCCTCCGGTAAACTCACTCACTCGGCGAAACACAGCGCAAGCGCTGATTCACGCCGGTTTTCTGTGAGAACGTGGTATTTATCCGGTCGAGCCGGCCCATTCGTGCCGAAGCATGGCTCTCCCACGTATAAAAATATAAATATGCTGAATTTAAAACGAAAACTATCACGCGCGTGGCCCGACACGCACTTGGCCGGTTTTTCAAAGTATAAATCTCTGATTAATTATTATACAGAACCTAATTACTGGTTATAGATATAAGACTAAAATTTTACTTTACTTGCAATTCCAGGTCAGTTCATATTGAACATGGTGTGTCGAGACAACAGCATAAGAGACTCTACCATAGAGACCCTCAAGAGGCACTTCAAGTATATAGTCACAGTGAATCTCTACGAGGAGGTGAACGAGATAGTGTTAGCCAACAACAGCCAGCCGTACACCAGTGACAAACTAGAGTCAGCCGCTAAAGAGTTGAACAGTATTGCCAGACAGCGAGGACTTGTGAAAATCAAGTGTGTTGATCTGAAGGACCTTTTACAGTCATTGAACTTCGTGTCATAGTGTAAGTAGGTTTAAAGATATATTTTTTACATAATTTTCTATAATATTATTATAATCATCAACTGTTGAGGGGAATAGACTTTAAATAGTGTTAAGTACGATAAAAATTTAATTTATTTACAAACATTTATTAAGAATTCAAAATTAAATTTTAAATGTCTTTTGATTTACAAAGGATATGTTAACTCACGTTAAACAAGCAATGTAAAAATTAAGTGTAAAAAAAATATTATTAAGTTTGTATATACCGGGACATTAAATAAATAGTCATCCATAAATATTGTTTGCATTTAATGCCATCCCAAACACTCACGACTAGTACTGCCACGCAAATACACGTTATTGTCCAACATAACATCGCTCAAATCGAAGCAAGCAAACAATTAGGCTCCCTAATTTATCACATTGGCACCTAAAAAAAGGTTTAAAACAACGATACAAACAGTTTACAGTTTATACAATAATTTAAACGATTAAAAATAAATTCATTACTCATAATTTATAGTAGTACACTAACAAGTTAAGCGAGTAACACTAAGCACATAGTCTTAAAACACCTTTTTAAATATATTTTTCAGACTTTTCTTCTTCTTGCCGCCGCTTTCGGCGTCCCGCGTGGACGAGATATCCGTAGACTCGGACCACAGGCTGCCCGTGGGCGACTCCGACGCGGCCTTCTTCGCCGCCTTCCCGTTATAGATAGGTTCCAGAGTCCTTACAACAGGACTGGGCGTGCTTCTAAAACTCTGTCTGTTCAACGTCCTTAAAAACGCGGGCGAGGACAGCCGCCTCGTCTTCATCGTCTTAGCCTTCAAATTATTGAAAAACGATCCGTTCGTTTTTGGTAACTCCTCCTTGGCTTCGGGTTTGTCGTCGAACTCGGTGGGCTCGGGCACGGGCGCGTAGAACTCCGCGTCGTCCAGCAGCGGATTCTCCTGCAGCGGCCGGATGGTGTCGGGGCCCCTTCTCAACTCCACCTCGCCGTTTCTGTGCAAAATGGACGTTTTTCTCCTTCTACTCTTGGTGGCGACCTGCCACTCGCCCTCGTCGTCGTCCTGCGCGTCCTTGGCCGACTCCCGCGCGATGGCGAACGCCTCCTCGCTCGGTCGGCGCTTCTTGGCGGACGGGGTCGCGTGGCCGCTGACTCCCTCCACGGACTTCCGCCTGAACTTGTCCTGCTTTTTCTTAATTTTCTTTGGTATCGGTGCGATTATCGTCTGCGGCCTACGTTTCATCGCCATATAGTAGAATATGGCCGTCACGACGAGCGTCTGGCACAGCACGAATTTGAAGAACGTCATGGTCCCGAACCAGCTGTCCCTCTCGTCCATGAGTATCTTCAGCGCCGCGGTGACCTGTGCCAGCTGCTGCTGCAGCGCATTGACCTGCTCCAGGTACTTCTGTTCCCGCTCGCTGCTCTTGCGGCGCTCGTCGGTCAGGTGCAGGATCGTCTTCTCGAAGGACTTCTGCATTTCCTCCACCTGCTTCTTGTACCGCCGACTGAGCTCCTCGAGGTACTGACCCGACAGCGACATGTTCCGTTCTAATGCCTGGAATGAAAATAGTAGTAATTTTAAACACTTATATAACACTGTTTACTTACAGCATAACTATTACAAATTTACGATACTTTTACACAGGGGATACATTTTATTTAAATCCCAGTCTTTTTTTATAATGTTACAATTTTGAGAACTGCTATACACATATACCTAGTATCCCAGTCATATTTTAATTGCTCGTAAAAATATAAGATATTACATTACATAATTTTTAAAAGAACTACTATATCTATATGTATACCCGGCAAACGTTGTTTTGCGCTATAAATTATTTCTAGTGTAAAATATAAAAAGTAGTAAAAAGTAGATATTAAAAACTATTCTCAGGGCCTAATGAATGTTCATACAAAATTTCATTAAAATCGGTTAAGCCGTTTTAGAGGAGTTCGCGCACAAACACTGTGACACTAGAATAATTTTATATGTTAGATTTACGCACCTTAACTCTATTGGATAGTCGCAAAAATACGGACTCCTTCTGCAATGTGCTTTGAGCTTGATTTTGGTTCTGTTGCTGCGGACTGCCGGCCGGCGTGGGATCTACAGCTATTTGGTCAAAATCATTTATAAAACTTTCATTATCTATTATTATAGCCTGGTCGTCTTCATTCCCATTATTATTTATTTCTTTTGGTTTCTCTATGGCGATATTACCATTTTTGCCCTCTGCTTTTGTAGTTTCCTTAGACTCATTATCAATAGGTGATTCCGTTACTTTTTCGTTAGGAACAATATCTTCTTGTGGCTCCGGAGCTGGTGTATCTTCTTCTGAAGTTATGATTTCCACTTTTTCTACATCTGTAGCATCTTCTTTTGGTAAATCTGTGTCAGCTTTCTCTATATTTGTCTCAGGTACAACAGCGTTTACATTAACATCGACGGTATCGTTGGAGTCATCTTCGGTGCTTTCATTCTGCACTGGTACTAAATTTACTTCTTGGTAGAGCGAAGGGTCAGTGTTTGTGATCGGCGAGTCGTCTACTGTTATATTAGAGGTAACGTTTAATTCTGTTTCGAAGCTAGTATTCAGGACGACCTTCTTTTCTTTGATAGCGAGAATATTGCACAAAGCGGCGATGTACTTTCGCGGAAAAAGAGCATTTACGTATGAAACACGTTCTTCACCAAATTCTATAGTCTTTGTACTTTTAAAGTCCAGTCCATACGGCTGACAAATACCCGTGCACTTTAGAGTGTCTCTTAAGAAAACTTGGCGCACTAAACTAGTTAACCTGTCGGAGCTACAGCTAAGTAGTTCAAAAACATCATTATAAAGCGTTTCACTACAATTATCACAAACTATAATATGGCTGGGCGAGCAACATTTTTTGTACATTTCATCAGTGGATGTGTCGTTTTGTTCATTAGACATATTCTTAGGAACTTCGGTTTTTACTAGTGCTTGAGCAGCTTTTTTCATAATCGACATGACCGCATCTCGAGCGGAACCGAAAAGGTTCTTTGTCGGTTCTGTTTCAGTGGCGGGGACGTCGGGAACGTCAATAATTTCATCGTCCTCGTCGTCGATGTGCGCAGAATGCTGGGAGCTCTCTTTCTCTAGAACCTCAAACTCCGAGGTCCCGTAAACTTTGAAAAGTGATATAGGGCAGTAATGCTCCGAACCGTGATGCGATAACATCTCAACTTTAATAAATTTTCCAAATAAATGCGGATACAAATCGAAACTCTGAACGTCTCTCATGTCCTGCGCCTGAAACTGACCTACACTCGCCCATTCCCTGGTTGGAAATCGATCGCTAAAATATACAGCGATATCCTTAGGAGTAGAAGAAAAAAGCTCAAAATTGGCGATTTCAATTTTCTGCGCCTGCACGGCCTCGCACAACTCCACCACGAACCATATTCGGCTGTTGCAAGTGTTGAGCATGTACTCGTCTCTATTGGGCGACAGAATCGAGCTGGGCGAACCGGCTTCCGGGTTGACGGCGACGACTTTAGCCCCGCACGCGAGTGAAGCGTAGTTCTTGGATCGCACTTTAGTGCTTTTGCTACTAAAGTTAGTGTTACTATGACTAGGTTGACTCGAGTGGTTGAGCACTGTGTCCTTCTTTTCTGCCTCTGCCAATTGCTTCTGGGCCCACTCGGAGAACGAGGGAATGTCCTCCTGGGGGGTTTCAGGTTTTACTGGAATGTTGTCTTCTACTTTTTCAATTTGAGATTCACTTGTTTCGTCTACATCCGGTGCAGAGGTGCTGTGGAAAATGTCTTCCACTTGTCTGTCTTCGTGCATAGGCTTAGCCTTGACAATTAGTCGAGGTTCTGTGCTTTCTCTTTCTTTCTCGTCGACTTGCTCGTCTTGAGCGCCACTATCGATTATAGTAAAACTTTTGGTGTCGTTGTGTTGATCCGAGTCATTGACGAACAATAATTCGTCAGGAGTCTTCAAGTCTAATTTAGCATTCTCTGTCAGAGAGATGAGTATTGGAGGCTGCCCCGTATCAGGTAATCTGAAAGAATAAGAAAAATCTACGTCAGAAGTGTACTTATTATTATAAACTTGTTACAAATACTTTCTTAATACATAGGTACAGATTTGTAGTTTGATTTTATCCTACATTTTATCACATGTAATATTCAAATGGAATAAATTATGGTTTAAAGTTTATGGACTGTCCATTCATAATTTGTCCATGATAGTTATTGTTAAATGTCCGAGTATGACTAATTATCTAGGAATGCGACTAACATGTAGTACTTATTGGATATTGTTGAAATATTTTGAACGTTGTCACAAGTCGTTGCTCAACCAAAGCAGAATATCAATTGAGACAATCAGTACAATTGCTTGGTTCCAAGCATGCGGGTACGGCGCTTGTTATAATATGGGACAATATCCGATTACGGATATAACAATAGAAACTAATTTTGTAAAGCTCTACTTTCCTTAAATAGAGCTACGTCTATTACAAAATAAAATAATAACTCTTAAAGGGCCTCGAATATTCCGCTAGCGCAGACCTCGCTCTAGTATTCTTCAAGTACTAATTAATAATTAAGTAGTTTCCTCTTCGTCTGTTCAATCTGAGAACATTAGAAGCTTGTTCGTAAAACGTTTAGGCTAATCTTTTTGCAGATTTGCATTAGAATTCGAAACATCCTGTCAATGTAAACGATGCGCTCGCGTGTTTCATCTTCAGTAAACAGTACATTTCGCAATACGCGACGCGATGTTCCGGCGCCGCGCTGCACCTGTTACTCATAAGCGCTTGTTTATCGTCAGTACAGAATTAACGCAACCCACAACGAGGCCAAGATCAAGCGACCACACCGCCAACTTATCACCGTCTGTCATAATATTCGCTCCCGAGATATCGATTTGATTTATGTTGGTTTGTCAAGTTTGGATTTGAACCAAAATTGGACTCCTATATTTAGTAGTTTATCGGGAGTGTTTTTGTTATTCATTAGCCGATTATAAAATCATGGGTTTATCCAGTCGGACGATCTGAATTCTGATTAAGGTCGCAGGAAGCAGTGCATTTTGGAATCTGTGGTAGCCTGGATGCACTCACAAGACTTCCACCGGAACTGGAGTGGAAGTCTTGTGTCTGAGGGTCTCACTAAGAAACATAATGTTATTTTGATAATTACTTAATTTCAATAGTTTGTCAGTAAACGTATGATGAAAGAAATTGTATTCCATTAATTAAATTAAAGTAATCATTAATGTCTATAAGTGCGGCCGTGAGATATCTGTTGATAATTTGCTTTTGCATGGACCTCTAATGATGATTCATTAGTCGTACAATATAACATTAAAAGTGCAGTAAGAAGTAATCCAGTCGGCAAGTGACCGATAAACGCAGACGGATGTCCGTCCATCGTTAGCATTCCCCGCGCGTGAGCGAACTGTAGCTCTACCATGAGTTTAAAGCTATAGTATTTATCGATACTCGATACCAACTACGTAAATATTTAGTATAGCGATTTTAGTTCCGCAAGTAACCGCTAGAGGCGCTGTGAAATTTGCCATACTAAAAATTTACGGTAGTCGGTATCTAGTATCGAAAAATACTATAGCTTTAAACTCATGGTAGAGCTACTGTTATATCGCACCAACTTGTCCTAGCACTATGAAGGACACACATCATTGTCATCAATTTGACCCATATTATATTGCCAAAACTCAAGTCTGTCTATTTAAGTGTTGGATTTCGTTTCAACTGTTACAGCATGCGATTGCGTTATATTTATTGACAAACAATTCGACGAAAATGTTCAATCGTGAGACAATTTAAAGAGTTTTACTACTTGAAATTATTTCTCTGAATTAACGTTAACTTACGTGACTAAAATTACCATTAAATATTATGATAGATATTAATATCTTCTGCCTGAGTTCTGCCACATAAAAATACTCTTATTATACCAAGAGTTAAATAAAATAAACAGCCCTTTGTCGCATTAAAACTGGCCCGGTTAAACTCGGACTATAGAAGAGACCAAAAGGCTTACGTGTAAAATATCTTTGTGAGTCCTTGGTGGCCACCGTATGACAGCAGCTGACACAGCAGCAGCGCCGCCAGGAGCGCCCGCGGCGGCGACATCGCGCCCGCGCCGCCGCCGCATTGGCGCGACCACACCCCTATAACGTCAGCCCGCAAAACCCGACACCCCGACACCACGCGGCACTTTAATTATTCCCAATACAAAGTCCGCACGCGCCTCCTGCCGTTCATGTGAATGCACTTTTCGATACTGCAGTCGCGTTGGCGGGAAACGTCTATCTACACGTCACAAATTTATTTTAGCACAGTCATGTATGTGTGTCTCGTGTTTGCGAGTATAAAATCCGCCTTTGTGTAGATACTTTGAGCGCTACGTACATTGCAGTTGTTGTACAGTAAAATCAAATCATGCAAAGTTCGCATTGAGCTTTCACAATAATTCTGCGTAACAAAAGGTAATTAGTTGAGTTACCAAACTTAATTATTATAGAATATTTCTTAAAGTATTGAGAATTTAAATTAGACCTCTTTAACTAAATCAAAGTAACTAGATCAATGAAACTCAAGTCAATCGAACATTTGAATTTGGCACGAGGCGCTGATTAAACGGGTAACAACATATTGAGCAATTGTAACTCGTACAATTGAAAGTGTGGAAACACGAGAACAACTCACAAGGATGACCACAATCAACAACAATCTCGACAATAATAATATACTAAATGTCTCCGTGTCGAAATATGCTATTGGCAAAATCTAGAACGGCAAACAAAAAAAGGTAGAGATAATTTTAAATAAACCCTAACGTCTTAACCCATAACTAAAGTTGATTAAAAAATTGCTATAATGTGCAGAATATAGAAAAATATGTAGATCCACTCTCAAAAATTTAAGCCTATTGATAAATAACATTTCAAAAGCTAACAGAAAGCAATAAAAACTGCAAAAACCGTTGCAGCAATTTCTTATTGAGATTTTCATTCCCAAAGAAAAAACCCTAGCCGAGGTCAGCCAACAGAATACAGATAGCATAATACAGAGACAATGTTGCATCTA
The DNA here is from genome assembly GCF_905147365.1 of Aricia agestis. Taxonomy (NCBI): domain Eukaryota; kingdom Metazoa; phylum Arthropoda; class Insecta; order Lepidoptera; family Lycaenidae; genus Aricia; species Aricia agestis. Next base: position 26,562,727 of record NC_056406.1, on the reverse strand, counting down.
CAGCAGCTCCTCTATTAGTCCACGTACTCTGTCGCTTATCAGTACGCGTGTGATGTGGTGGTAATGAACTGGCACCACGTTTCGTCGTGAAGCCTATCAGCTATCAGTAGAGATATTATTGGGAAAACAGTTAGCGTGATTATTGGGAAACGATGATTTTTCTGATAACGTGGCGATTACGTGGTAGCGTGATTGGGCAGAAGCTTCAAAAAAGTCGGACATTAATTATAAGAAGGGGAATATTTTAAACATCCTTGGTGCGAATAACAATACAAAGATAGCAAAAAAATGGATATGGGCGCAGAGCCCATAGACGGCCCCAAATTAAATAAATAAAAAATATATTATATATAAGAAGGGGACTTTTCGAGAATAGGCATGATGACTATTTTTTTTTCTTATCGGTAATTGAAAGACACTTAAAAAATAGAAACATCGTTGAAAGAATGACTTTGATAGCTTAAAAATTCACCAAGATATGACAATTCAAATATCTTATAAAAAAGACCTGCCCGAAACGCTCCATACAAAGTGCTACGAAAGTATGACGTCAGTCTTTCGTAGTTTGTACGCATCGGGAGACAACTTTGTTCGACAGGTATATTAAATATTGTTACATAAGTTATCGAATTGTATACAAATATTAAGAAATTTAATTGAAAAAAAATTCGACTTGAATATCCAACTTTGAAGGCGCATAACAAAAAAAAAATACAAATGTTATCAAGCTAAAATTTTGGGAACACTTATTTTTTACCGTGATTTCTTTATTTTATTAACAAAATTCGCTAATCTTTGACCTTGTCATCATCCCTAATAAGACGAAAAAACATACAACGAAAATTACGACAAAAAAATGGCAAATAGACGATAACCAATGCACACAAATATTAAACAAGTCTGTTAGTGCAAACAAGTCGCAGGACTGCATGCACGCAGTTGTTTTTTTCGAACAACTTTAACGTTCCGCTCCGATACCGACATTCGACTAACATCGAACATCCAGTGACATGCGCTCGAAAGCCAATCGCCGTGGGGAGTTAAAAGCCGTTTTATGTTTGCCGTCGTTGAGTTTTTAACGTTCTTAGACCTAACATTAAAGTATCGAATCCCTTCTAGAGGTAATTTTATTTTCCGGATTACTTTGATAAACTAAACAATAACTCTACAAATTTGTATTAGCCGGGTTTAGTTACCGAACCGGTGGTAGGCACAGTTTATACGTTCTTCCGACTTTCAAAAAGTGTATTAATGATAATATCTATTTATTTATTTTATGTATCATCATCATATACCATAGTGATGAGCAACCAGGCAGTAGGCACCCATCGGAATTCATATCCTAAAGTGATCGTGATATCGAATCACGACAACCATTTGTTATTGACGATAAGGATATCGGCTACAATTCATTACCTCATTGATGTTTCAATTTATCAAACAAGATAATATTTTGTATCGTTTTACTACCGTATTAATGAACGCATCTATTTTTGGCTAATCCAGTCGCCGTGAAGATTGAAAACATTGTTAAGGACAAGGAACTACAGATCTAAATTAAATTGAATTGACAAAGAAATGGCGAACAGAAAACGTATGTCGTAAAACTACAACACATTGTTATTGTATTTATAAACAAACGAATGAACAAAGCAGTAGTCATAATATTATAATAACTTGCACAATATATGCGATCAATACAATCGCGTTTAGTGTATTTTGCAATACGCTGTGGCAAGCAACCTGATCCACCAACACAACCTGAGATCTTTATTACGCTAACCGACCTGTCAATAATACGTGTCAGACAAGGACTTAGCCATCATTATCAGATTTCCAAATGAAAGGAATTTATTTGAAAGGCATAACAGAATTCCTATAAGATCACTTTGATGTAACTAGTCGGTCCATGTTTAAAAAGGCAAGAGACTATTTGATTCGGGAACGCGTAGAGATATAGTAACTCCAAACCGTATTCTAGTCTACGGACCCGTTTTTAGTTCGTCTGGCTAGTTCACAGAAGGTATTCGCAGTCCGCGCATTTAAGGAACCTTAAGTTATAACAGAGCTAATATCAAAATAGCTTTCCCCCGCTGCAGCTACATACCGAGTAGGCGGCTAAACGTGCTTAACCGGTACACCTAGCAAATTATTCCCCACACCACCACGAGATTTTGAACTTTACTGGCTGGTAATAAACATCGGAATAGAAGAACAGAACTTAAATCGCAGCCTGTATCCTTCGCTCTGTTAAACATCTTTGTCAAAATTACCTCGACTACTTGCAGGTCGCCTAGGCGCATTTCAAATTCATTACAATAGGCGTCCATAATATTAGTACTGTATAGTTATATTACACTATATGCCACATATAATTGATTCTTTACACAGCTGTATGTAACGAATGAACTTTGTACAGAAGCGTGAAGTTCAAATTAAAGAATGTCTGTGAACTTAGCGTTATTCAATACTGAAAGTTTGTAAATGCAGACTGCACACTTGGCCAATAATGCTGATACTGCCGATAGTAATATTATGGTGGCAGATATTGAATGGACCGCCATAAACAAATCGACGCGTTATCTAGACAGCGCGGCGCGGCGCGGGTAACGCAACACCATCTACATCCTTGATCATAGCATTTTCAATTTACTTCTATGAAATGTGCAGTTGAATGTAATCTTCTATCTGGAATATTATATTAACCTGCGATCAATTTTACTAGTCTTTGAATTGACACATAGCTCAAGTATTTGCCAATTAGAGTCGACAGCTCCGTGTAATACGGCATACCATGAGATAAATAATGGGAAACGATCTGGCGATCGATCGAAACGAGAAGTGTAAGTTACATTATGCAGCGGCGGTTACCGACCACGTGCAAGACAAATACTTAGCTCGAGAATGATAAATTGCCGATAGCCGCTAACATTGAGAAAGTGAACATGTGAGCGGATAATTAATTTTGCGTAAGCCTTTCTAAGTCGATAAAAAATCAGCTTCGAAATCAGCATCTAAGGCTAAGGTGCAGACTACAGACAAGAGACAGGCACTCGAGCTTGAAACTATTACGACTTGCGATTTTAATCGGCCTCATATTATACAGCATTACACGGTCAACATTAAGGTATTTGCAAGTTGTATAATAAGCAAATGCAAAGTAGCGTCTACGAATGCAAGCCGGTGGTCACAACGATCAACCGACCGCAGACACCAGTCCTAACGGGGCTTGTCACGCTATCTGGGTATAGATGGATCGGTTGTTGCATTAGGTACAGCTTGTAAGACTCGATTTGCATTTGGCATTATGTAATGATTGATTAGGGAGTACCCAGAAAGTATAACACTACAAGCCACAGCTTGCATTGACGAAATGGCGGATGGCTATAATTAACATGAGCGGAAGGGTCAAAATTAAAAATATATATATTCGCAATAAATCGAAGCAAACAGACGGTCGGAATAAACCCGATAACAGACTTCAAACCACAGTCGCGCCGGAAGGTATCGGCGTACGAGTCTTGAACAGGTCCTCTAACAGACAGGCGACAAAGCCAGGGGTGGTGCACTACTTGCGTGCATTTTCCTCGAAGAAAGTGTCGCCCACGCGGCCGCAGAGCCGTGGGCGATATTTAATGAACTCAGGGCTGCGACAGGCGCCATAATCCGATATTTACTGGGCATTGTCTTCGGCGGTGCCGTAACAGATGCCGCGGCCCCTTTGATACTCGATGCTTATTAATCTTTAACCTTTTATTGTATTACACGAGTACGTCCGATCTATCAATTAAACTTCGAACAAAGCAAATTAGGTAACAGCCCTCAGTCTAGACTGCAGGCTAAATAATAAATTACACGAGAAATCTGCAAGTTTAGTGACACACGAATCGAATCGTTCGAGCAACGTCTGAAACTGAAATATTTCGAAAGCGACCACGTAACTAATGAATATCGATTTACAATAAATACAGACAAAAAGTCGTGATGCAATATAGAAATCGAGCATGAAATTTATATAATTTGAAATACAATAGAAATAACGATAATTATTTATGTTAATATAATTCTGGAGATAATTAGCTTTCTCCAGAAGTGGATCGTTCCAGGTGCCGCGGGCCGTTCTCAGGTGAGGTCAGGGGGCAGAGATCGTGTGTCTCCGCGATCTGATCCCCTTTAAGCCGAGATCTGCTATCAGTTATAATACAATTGAAGGTGTATTTGAACTTTCAAAATGTTACAAGTTACAACGCAATATTCGATGCTTCCAATGAAACAAAAGAATTGGCAAAACAAAGTAAATCAAGAAATGCGAGAATGACGTAACGAAATAATTTAATTCAATTTTCCTCAAAATATCTTCCTCCCTGAAGACCTAGACTAACTAAGTACTTAATGACAGATATAATGTAGGAAGTAAACTAAAAAGTAGTGAGATGGCCTCGTTCCGAGATTAACACAATGAACGTATTTAGTGCGTTGACCCGCCCAAAGGTGATTCTGCGCATGATTTGAATTTAGATCTTCTCATATTATTTTTGACAAAAAATATTTTTGTAAAAACTAAAACATCTAGAAACGAAACCGTGCCTTATGTGTGAAATATTCAAGTCCAAACTCTGTCATTTATTGTAAACTTGTGTTGGTACTTGGTGGTAGACTTGTGAATTATGATCATTGATCATGTTATCATTGACCTTGGTATTTAACCTAATATTAGTAATAAATTGTTATTAATAGACATATTTCACTAAATACAAACGAGATAATTTCAACAAAGTATTCCTGCAATTGACGTTAAGAATCCGGTCCTATTTGGATACCTGAACTTATCATAATACCAAATATGCGAAATACCGGCGAGATTTTCAGCGACAATATTGCTAATTTATGGGCTCCTTAAATTACGTTAATAGCTAGAGTTCTATTATGCATTGCTCAACTTACAAGTTGGGCAATTTGTATTTGGCTAATAGATGCTAATTATTATTTTATAGAAAGCGTGTATCGACTGTCGAATCGTTAAGAGTGCCTTGTGCGCGACAGTCGCGTAGTTCATTTAGTATAGAAGTCGCGCTGCTGCCGCACTTCTGGCGACCACTCTAAGAGTAGGGCTTAAATAATAATTACTGCACATTTGCATTCTACTATTTTGTAAAAATATGATAAATACTTCTATAAATCCTAGGCCGTTGGTTTAGATATAAAAGAAGTTACGTTAACTCTTACACCTCTATGTTAAACTTTCCCGGAATTGTCATATTATGCCATTCCTCAAAAAAACTAACTGTTATCTAGAGGAGGAAATATAACCGAGTGACCTTCGGTAAGATTGCAATGTTTTAAAACATCGCTATAATTTCCATTGTTTAATGTTTTAATAATGTTAATCGCGAGGTAATCGTTCGCCAATCGCCACCAAAAGCGTTGATAAGCTAATGTAGCGCGACTTGAACGCTGGTTCAAATATTGACTAAGTGCGTGCAAGGTTTTCGTAGCATAATTTATTATTTCTCAAGGTAATTTACAAGCTAAAAAAGTTATGTACAATGAAACGCTTATTAATGTGTTGTTTATTAAAATATTTGGAACCTTTTATGAAAATTATGGTGTAAATAAATATCGAATTCTCTACAATGACTTCCTTCGACTCCCAAACACGTACTACTTTCCAGTATAGTAGCGCTCAATATTATTTAGCACAAACGTAATTACTTTTTGCAAGTACCTGCATGTTATGCTCCAAGGCCGATTTGTTTGTTGTCCAACCTTCATGTAAATAGTTTTTTGTCGACCAGTCGAGCATAACTCTCCATATAGAGCACGACACATCGTAAACGTACAAACGTACAACTCGCTTGCTTAGGTGTTTTATATTTCCTTTATTATTAGGAAGAGCGATGAATTTCCGATGGCAGAATACGCACAGGAAATCATCTCATTAATCTAATTGGCAAATAAGCGACTGTAGTGAAGCCACGGTCAATACGGGTATTAAGCCTTTTAATGGACATAAACACTTCGTAATGTTACCCAAAGACGACTAAGCATATAAGCAGATTAACAAATTAGACTCTAATCAAAGGATTGCATTGGGACTATCGATTAACAATTGTATTCTGGGAATTTCCGATAGGGCTTGTTATCGACTGCCGGTAATATTAAATTACCGGCAGTCAATAGCAAGGGGTATAGGGAAAGAATTTACGTCCCTAAACAGAAGACGACGCCTGAGCCGGCTCGTTCTTATTTGGTAAAGATGAGTCAATGTGAATTCTAAACAGAAGAGAACTACAAAAAAAAACGAAATCAACATTCTTGAGTTGGCAATGAACAAAGAATTACCATTGCCATAAAAAGAAATAAACATTACAATACATATTACTAAAACAATAAATCAATCTAACGACGAACCTTACGCAAAACATAAATGTAAAATACTTCTAGCCATGTTAAAAATGTAGGTCAAGATTGTGGAGAATGTTACAGAATCGCTGAAACGAATACGGCAAAAGAGGCTAGTTTTAACATACATTTCAATGCTCTTTAAAAATTACGTGGCGCTTGCAGAAGAGGCGCCTAGCGCCAGCATAGTTCATACCTCGCAGACGGTCGCAATGGGGTCACTCTGTTCCCCGCCCGCTCAAATGTCACGCCTTCTCAATTTAGATTCAAAGACATTTTTATCCGTATTATTTAATTGTGTGTTTGAGTTTTCAATTCTATTCAACTCATCACTTTAGCGAGATTCGATTGAAATTCATTAAAATAGCCTCATTATTATTTGCCTTTTTGAAGCTTAATAAAATTTATATTACTTTAGGTATTTAAAATGTTTGTTGTCAAAAGGGTCATCCGTTCTACGTGTGGACAACCACGCGCACGCATTGTACATTCGAAGTACATAATGGTTTTCCTTCTTTGAAATAAATTTAAATTATCCTTCCTTATTAACTTATTTTGGGTTTCAATTTGATTAACTAAACTCTTGTCTTCTCGTTTCTCAGGCGTTTCATCTAAGCTATTCAAGCACTATTTATAATGCATGAGCAAATATCGAGTTGATGCTGAGTTCTGATAAATTTTGGTAGTTAAGACGAAGAAATCAAAAACTAGAATATTCTGAGATAAATTCACAAGAATTTACGATTACAATGGGTAGGTAATAATGTTTACGATTAATATTTGAATGACATCAGATATTCTACAGCATGCCTCAAACCAAAAGGGAATTAGTGCCTGAGAGGAGTGCAAAAACAACGCAAACAATACGTTTCCGTCCTTTAAAACTAAGATAGCTTTTGAATATTCAATATTGATATTATGCAAGATGCATCCAAGGTGAGGTCGATAAGCACATATGCGATTACAACATAAAATTTATGTTATTTTATGTTTCAATTATACAAATTCGTTAAAATTAGAGCTCTTGGTCGAATTAAAACTGCCACAAACTGATATTAAAAATTGAATAGTTGTTAACTACTAAGAATAAAGTATTTTGAAGTTTGAACTATCCGTATTTTGTTAAAACCTGAACTTTCCGTATTTTGTTTAACACTTAAATAACAAACAAGCAACACGTATAAAATGAGAAAGAAAAGGTTTTCGATAGATTAGTTAATAAAAGTGAACAAGTTTTAATTCTTGAAACATTAGTTATTACTTGTATCTAAATTGTATTAGTTTATTAATCATCGACCAATTTCGAAATTGTAAGCAAGAAGGACAAAAAAGATTCAATTGAAATAAAATCGGTACCACAACCACGTAACGATCTCAACAACAAAGTAATTTAGTAATTAATCGGTAAACTAATTAGCGTAGTTATTCATTGAGGTTATCCTGTAATTTTTGTCTAATTCCGAGTCGGGAAACGTGAGGTGCCAGTCTTAACTGCTAACTATGCATGAATATTTATAACCCGCTCTAGCGATTTGTTACTGAACGCATAGCTCGGGCTCCATTTCTCTAATTCAGGAATTCATGAATTTCCTATCCACTTAACGTTCTAAGAGCATGTTTTTAGCATCTTATTGATTAGATTAAGATTCAAGAGTTAATATTGAAGATAGCTTCTTCAAAGTTAAACAGTCACAATAATTATTATTTATTAATTATGCGTCTATGCTACGTCTCATATTATATTAAAATTAAAAATAAACCTCTTGCAGTCTAGGTCAAAACTTAGATATTAGGTTTTCTTTTATTTAAAATCCCTTTTTCTGAGTCACGCGTCTGCAGTTAGTCTACAATAGAGTATTTAGTCTAATTTTGTCGTCTGGCGGAAAAAGCACAAAAAACAGGGGCAGACGGAGTCACGACCACTTTCAGATTTCTAAGTTTAGTCTGATCCATAAATAGAGGCATTTATTTAATAACATTTACGGCCTCAGTTACGTGTAAACTTATTATAAGTATTACAAGATGATGCCCGAAACTTGTCGTTTATTTATCGCGCGGGGACCGTACATCATGGGATAAAAATATACTATGTGAAGGACATAAAGTACCTATGTCCTTTACATTGGATTGGACCGGGACCTCAAGTATCTCCACAAAAATTTCAGCAAAATCGGTTCGGCGGTTTGGGCATGAAGAGGTTACAGTCAGACACACTTTCGCATTTATAATATTAGAATTGTATTATGTTTTCCCAAGTTTTACGTCTAATGAACTCTACATATTTAATAAGATCATCAAGTTAATTTTTTTATTAAAAAGCATTTTGATTAACACTTAAATAATACGAAGTACGTATAATCAAGGTAGAGTTACGCTTCTGGTAAAAAAATTGCAAGCAAAACCTCCTATTGAAATTGCAGCAAACATAACATTGTAAATATACATTTCGCAATCCACATTTTTCTTGTTATTTATAGCTGCGGTAAATTAACATTGAATTTATAGTTCATAGTAACCTCACGAATACATTTTCATAATGTAAAGGCTGAGCCGAAGTAGGCTAGCGTAGGCTGAATGGCTTCGAGCAATTAGTTACAACTCTACAACTCTCCTTTTGGTTCCGCTGTCAGTTGTCACCCACAATGCGCCTTTTGGGACATTTGAATTCCTACAACATAGGGAGCACCGAGCGAGTGAAACTAGAGCGCAACTGCTCCGTACTCGTTTATATGTCGACTGACCTTTAGGACAACTGCCATTCAAATCGATTTTTATTTACTTGGCACGACCACGACAAACCTTGAGGGACGATAAAAAAATTAAAGAAATTACAGAAAAAGCTTGCAAATCGAGCCCGACGAGCTAGCATCAAATGAATTATGCAACTTTTACTCTATTGCATAATTTACGAATATGCATTAATTATTATAATGTCTAAATTGGAGGCAAGATAAACTAAGGTGAGAGCAAAAATTATGCAAAATAAAATTTCTCATCCAATCAATGAATATTAATAATGAAAATAATTATTATGTGCTTGCACTGTACACTATAATTTATATATCTAATTATTATTTTGCAACGAACAACATTTCAAGAATATAATGTAAGTACTTGATCGTGAGAATATGATCGATTGACTGAGATACGTGCTATATTTCCTTCCCTTTGCCAATCATAATATTTGATATACGCCCAAACATTTTGCCAAATATTTTCGGTAAAATCTTTCAATCGCTAACTGGGTCATCTCGATAGCATCGATATCGGCGATTACCATAATAAACGCAATTCACGAGACACACTCCAGCTATCACTCGGAGAAACGATTACGATAAGAACAATATCGGAACCGGTGCACTGCACTTCTAACCACCCTAACACGTCCGCGCCGCATACGGCCTCGCGCTGTACTAAATCACCGGCCAGACGGCATTCGCCGCCGCAAACATACCGTTGCCTGCGTCTAGGATCGCCGCTAGGGCTGCAACATGCTGCAAGTCCTTACACTTATATCATTCGACTTAGATATTAGATAACATTCTGTATGCTTATGCTTTCTTGCTTTCTTTCTGTTGGTGATGTTTGTAGCTCTGAAAAGAGACCCCGACGTAAACAAATTGTTATTTGTTACTTAGGTGCTTTCAGTATTAGGAAATTATTGGTAACCCTGAAGCTTGATCGAGAGCGAAATTATTGAGAAAGATCAGATAAGGCCTAACTTTCTGCGATTGTGCGCGACTGAACTTCTGATGCTGGGTCAAGGATTCCTTCGGGAGGGTTAAACACGAGAAATCCGGAGGAAGCCGACAAGGTCGACAAAGTGTACTATTAACTTAATGTTATGAAACTTTAATGTTCTTTATAGCTATAAAAATTGTTACTTTACACATTATGGGTGATTTTTGTTTAAAAGCATATGGAACTTTTAAAGGTGAATGAAATATGACTGAGTTATGAATGAAAGGTGAATGAATTATTATGAAGGTTTAATAAATATATTGAATAAAAAAATTCTTAAACTATACAAAAACGGACTTCATGTACATAATATGGCGTTATACGTATAATGCCCATGATACCTCAAGGCGCAAGAATTTGATTATAAGTTAATTAAAAATAATAATTAAGGAAAATCTTAAAGAGGAATTTAATTTAGAATCGACGTAGTGTTAAGTGTAACAAGATAGACGTTGCATGCAAACAATTTCACAGTTCACACCTCGCTAGTGACAGACAACTTAATGAAGATATTGACGTAGATTTTCATTTAAAAAAAAACCTGCGTAGGTACACAAACGGCCAATTTATGGAGAGAACTATTGATAAAATACCGTACCACTTGCGTCAGATTTAGTTCCTTAAATTAGTTAAGAAATGAAAAACAAGTTTCATGTATCTACTATGGACAGTGGATACATGAAACTTGTTCTGGAGAAATATTTCATGACTTGTAATACACATTAAACTATACGTCGCATATTGTGATTCATGAATTTTTGAACAACAAAATCAATGAACAACAAAATATATTCCGAAACAACGTACAGACACGCGAGTAGAAATATTCTACGATGTAGATACAATATACACACGTACTCTACATGGAACAATAGAAACACACTTGTTGAATAAATGCAATGTATCGATAAATCAATCGCCAATGCAGACTCTCCACATGCCATGCTTAAGAAAGCAAAAGAAATCACTTTGGTTACCGGATAAAATATGATCGTTAAGAATACCTCTAGAACAAATCAACTCTCTGCAGTAGAGAATTAGTTCCCCTAAGGGTCAGAAAAATTAGAAACAACCGAAGTTTCTAAACGCAATATAATTTTACTTTCTTCTATTTCAATATATCACCGAGAATCAGAATTTACTGTTAAAAATACGTCAAGTTAGTTATAGCTCAACTAACCTACCTTCACAACAACTTAACATTGAATTATAGATCGTACTTATCGAAATTGAATACACAATAAATTTCAATCTAAGCTACTAAATTAAACAGAGCAATTTCCATAAATCATTTTCTAAGTTCGCCAGTAATCTCGGCTCCTGAGCCGTGCGAAATGGACTGGCTAGTAGTGCCAGTACAGTAGTACAGTGGTACAAGTCCGACTGGCTCGCGACCGCACCCTGCTCCAGTTGTCCAATGCATCATATAAGTCTCTACGTTATGTAATATGCACCATGCATGAGTATTTGCACACTCAGCCACATCCGAAATACATAATATTATATAATATACCATTTCGTTACAGTCCAATACTATTATACTACACAGTACACTTTTGGGCACAAATATAATATAGGTATTAAAATTTTTATTCTTCTATTTAAATATTATTTACAGCTTACAAGTTTGATTGTAACTAAAGGCACTTAATGTTTTTCATACAATAATTTGAATATTAATTAACGATATTTATCATACATTGATTTGTTTTAATTACGTTCGTTTAATGTTTTTTGTTTGCTAACTACTAACGTAATTTATGAGAATGACAATGCGACATAATGATTAACATTTGTATTAACAAAACTAACATTCTAGAATAAATGCATTATAATATATACATACATACATATATATATATATATATATATATATATATATATATATATATATATATATATATATATATATATATATATATATATATACATGCTTTTAATTTGATCCTTAATTTGAAATATTAAATAGCTTTAAATTGAATCATTAGATAACCGGAAACAATTGACATGGGTTTTAATTTCATTAAATAATTTGTTAACAAAATAACATAATTGAATTTTAAGATCCTCCTCCGATAAGATTGAAAACAAAAATACTTCAACTCCCAAGGGGTCACATGCGACCGCGATTAAAATAGATAAACTATTGTGTCTGGTTTTTCCACGATCGAGGTATTAATAGTAAACACATCGGTATTGAGTTATTGACTATCTAGGTTTAAGTCTAAACGCATTGCGGAATTAGCAGCCATTCTACTGTAATATCAGAAGTGGGATCTTAAAAAATGCAGTTTATCAACCGGTGGTGTTAGTCGCAGGCCACAGATAAGTCGTAATAGCCTCTACCACACCCTTTAGAACGGGCATGTAACTACCACACGCTTTTAGTTACACATTTACATTTTACACTTAATTAGTCACCGTCACCACAAAGGTTAAAGTAACCAAACTTGACTCTCATTAATATTCTCAACGGACGATAACATGACGACAAAATTCTTATCCCACAAATCCTGAATTTCTAATGCATTCTAGTAGTCCTAATATTTTAATCATTGTAGGATTCTTGTATTCTGCTAGTAGCTGCGTTATTCTAATACATGATATTGATGTTCTAATAGCGGATAAGACGTGACTGGTTATTTTGACAGTGGCTGTAAATTATAATAAGAGAACCTGTTCAAGAGTTCTTACAGTAACAATGGTCGTTTAAAATACACGCGACACACCTGACGCCATTTACATTGTTAATTACATCAGTTTCAGGTCGCGACTCGCGAGACGATGACGCAAAATGTTTCAGCAAAATATCAGCGGGGCTAAAATGGTCGCTTTGAAGAATCATGATATGAATCATAATATGATTAATTTTTCTAAAATCGCAAAATGCAGCTCTGCTTGCAATTCATTTCTGTATTTTTGTACTGATTTGACATTTTGACACTTTTGACAATTCATTTGCTGAATGTATTGAGAGGAATTGCTAAATGTGACCATTTTAGCCCCGCAGTACTTATCAAGGAAAATTCTGGAAAGTTGGTACTTGACAGGTAAAGTTAAGATTGACAGGAAAGCGGATCTTGTAGAGCTTATACCTGCAATCAGATAAGATTATAGAAAGAGTTGTCGTATGTCGATCGATATACAAGCACAACATGCGATACTATTTATTGGCAAGGTGCCAATTTTAGATGTTCTGCTTGGCATAAATTTTTAAGGAGGCCTTCTTTCATGCTTTTATTAATATTTTTTTTAACAAATAAAACATTACACACACTACAACACACACACACTAGGAAAAATGACAGATTTTTGAGTGACAAGCCTATACATACGAATTATACTCTTTTATTTATGGTTGAAGTCTTTTGACAACAAGGTGACAAATTGAAAATGGATCATAGTTTTTTTTTATTGAATCTTAGATACTATTAGACAATGTCGTTGACACTAAGGTCGAATTTCGACCATTGGGCGATCTCTAGTTTTGATAAATCTCGTAGGGTTCAGCCTGCGTCCATTTTCTTTTATGGACCCCGTAAGCGCCCACCTCCGAACGCATCCCTCCGAATCGGAGAAATCGATGTGCCAATTGGATCGGTGATGAAATACCTGGGCCTCCTCCTCGACTCAAGGTGGACATTTACCGAACATTTCCGCCGATTGGCACCAAGACTTAAGAAGACGGCAATGGCCCTGGGACGTCTGCTGCCCAATATGGGAGGTCCGGGGTCCTTATGCAGAAGGCTCTACACAGGTGTCCTCCAGTCAATGGCCCTGTACGGAGCCCCGGTGTGAGCAGAGCGTTTAAGCGCCCAAAATAGAGCGCTCGCGCTCTTAAGAAGGCCGCAACGTGCTATGGCACTGCGAATAATTCGCGGCTATCGCACGGTTGCTGGCGAAGCGGCCTTGGTACTGGCAGGGTCCCCCCCGTGGGACCTGCAGGCTCGCGTACTTTCGGAGGTATATTTTCGTACAGCCGAATACAAGGAACGAGGAGAACGGGTGCCACCAGATCTGGCAACCCGATGGCGCCACCAGGCACGCGTTATATTAATGTGCACCTGGCAGGACCAAATGGCGTCACCGACTGCCGGCCGTCAAGTGGTCGCAGCAATCGCAGCATACTTCAACAGTGGATGGCACGTCCCTGGGGTGCCCTTACCTACCGTATGGTGCAGATGCTGACTGGGCATGGCTCTTCAGTCATTACCTGCACCATACGACTAGAAGAGAGCCAACGCCCCCTTGCCACCTCTGCCCGGACACAGACGATGATACGGCGCAGCATACGCTCGTGGATTGCCGGGCCCAGCCTGGGTCGAGCAGCGCGCGGAACTCTGCGCCGTACTTGGACTTGACCTCATTCTCCCGGCCATACTGTCATCCATGGTCTGGTCGAGAGAAACTTGGGAAGCGGTCTCCACCTTCTGCGAATCTGTTTTATTGCAGAAGGAGGCTGCCGAGAGGGATCGGGAGGTCCAAGAGGACGCTGACCCTATGAGAAGAAGGCGAGGAGGGCGTAGGCGCGCTCACTACGAGCGCCAACTCCCGCCTAAGATGGGCTCGGGCGACAGATTGGGAAATCCGCCGCGTATTGCACGAGCTCGACCGGTTTGAAGAGCGTCCTCGGACTGCTCTCCCGGAGATAGCGGCAGCTGTCGTAGACAGGCAGTCGCACGGTGGATGTCCCCCCTGGCGGGTCCGGCGGCTCAGCAACAAGCGGAGGAGGAGGCACCGGTGGGTTTTAGTGGGTAAATCTGGGTGCTCTTCCTTACCACAGCACCTGGGGAGTCCCACATATCCCGGCGGCCTTTCTCCCGGGCTGTCGGGAATGCGTAACGCATTTCCCACTGTTAAAAAAAGGGTTCAGCCTACATTTGCAATGTAAGCGGAAAAAAAAAATATATTTACGACATCACATTAGAAACCCCAACAATAACAGTATTTTTCCGAAATTTCATGAATGTTATTATACTTATAAACCTTCCTCTTGAATCACTCTATCTATCAAAGAAAACCGCATCTAAGTCCGTTGCCTAGTTTTAAAGATTAAAGGGAACAAAGGGACATGAGGGATAAAAGCGACTTTGTTTTATAATATTTAGTGATACATATTCTATCGTCTTTTCAATTTTCTAATTTTAGGAGTTCTAAATTCGTTACGATCGACGGACGTATCGTAGTATTTATGTCAGTGATAACTGCAGAGTGTAGAGACAGGATGTCGGATGTTGTAAATCAGACAACACGCGGTTCGACGACACGGCTAGCAGAAGAGACACAAGGACACCAATTACGAATGTTTGGAAATCTCTAAATTAAGACGGAGCTGCGGCTTCAATTCTCTTTGGAAAATTAATTATCGTAAGTACCATTCGTAAGCACAATCCATCACAGCCACGAGTCATGACAGTGATATTCCAATATGAGAGATAAGTTAAAAGATCACAATATGACAATGCTAACAAATGATGAATTGCTTTATAATATGTACTATCAACTTATTGTATTGACAATGCCATTAAGCTTATCAGAGTACTAGTTCTCATAATTCCCAAAGCGAGTGAAACAAATATGGCGGTGGGGTATTAATAGATTCATAGAATTGATAACACAATTTTCATAATAGACTACCGTCGAATGTTAGCGCACTGCTGAACAGCACCAGAATCATTCAATAGAATGGTATAATTAGGAAATAAATTGTCGCAAATCAATCTTCGGAGAAAAGAGCAAGTCCAGTGAGCGGCGACGAGGATCCATCATTGTACCGGCCTATAGATTTCCAATCGGCAGCTGATGGATTGATAGCCGAGTAGGTTTAACTTAATTAAGCTATTACGGGCGATAATCTCGTATCTGTCCCTTATTCGGTGGGGAGCAAGCGGCAGCAGGCGACTACGCGTTTGGTATCGAATGCATTATCGCATTTCACGTGTGCCGCACGATTATAAAATCTATTAATAGTTTGAGAAAGCGTTCGATACTGACACTGGGCGACAGCAATGCCGATGGCGTGCGAACTTGCATGGAAGCTAAAGTTGTCGAAAAAAGTAAAACCGGCCAAGTGCGTGCCGGGCCACGCGCAATATAGAGTTCCGTAGTACCGGGCATACAAAAATTAGAGATAGTGTGTATCGGACAATCTATCTCTAATTTTTGTATGCCCGGAGCTACATACAGTGAAATTTTAAAAAGGGCCTTAACTATGAATTATTGTCCGAATACTACATTAATAATTTTAGTTGGGAGGAAAGGAAAGGTAAATAGGAAACAGATGACTGAATTTTTGGACCAGTTATTTAGTATTGAAAATCTTAAAAAAGTTATCTTGTTTACTTTTCCTTATATACAAATGTTGCCAAAGAGTGATAATAAAGAAAATTTTGCTAGATATCAGCTGAACAGCCTTATGTATACTGCTGTAAATAATAATTGTATAATTTTGAATGACTCACATAAGGAATGTCAGGTTATAGATATCAATAATTTAGATTTTAAGGTATCCACAATGAAAAGAGATAAGTTCTTCTTATCTAATTTTTATAAACGACGTATAGCCAAGTTGCTATTTAACTTTTTATATATAAACCCAGCCAAGTTTTTGGCTTCCCCGACTACTGCTTTTATTGAGCAGAATATTAGTCATAGTGTTAACGATTTGGAATATGTTCCAAATATTTATTTAAATTAGATAATAAGACAATGGAGGACATCTCTTGCACAAATGAATTAAGTTCAAGTCTAAATGTTGAAAATCCTACCAATAACTTGATAGACTCAATTAAACTGAGGAAAAATAAATGTAATTTGATTAATCTGGTGCATCAGAATTTACAAGGTATGGTAGGTAAAGAACTTGAAATTGAGTTATTTTTAAAGGAATTTAACATTGATATTATGTGTATATCTGAACATTGGTTCAGATCACATGAACTCATTTTCAATTTCAATGATCACCAGATAGCAAGTTCGTTCAGTAGAGAAAATGCCATTAGAGGAGGCTCTCTAATTTTAATCAGAAACAATTTGAAGTTTAAGGAACGTAAGGATATCGTGAGTCTCTCTACTGAACGAATAATAGAGGTGGCCTGCATAGAGCTGAGCCATCTAATCATTGTGGGCGTATACAGGCCTCCATCAGGGTTATACGATTCTTTTGAAGTAACAATGGAACAAATTTTGTCAAAAATATGTGCATCTAATAAAAAGGTTATTATATGTGGTGATTTTAACATTAATTTATTAGATTTAACCTCCACTACTGTTAGATTCACATCTTTATTTCAATCGTATAACCTTTACAGTTTGTTTCAGGAACCTACAAGGGTCTGTGAGACTACAGCCACTTGTATTGACAACATATTTACTAATCTTATTCCTGATAAAAAAGAAATAATTAATAAGCTAAGTTCTGATCACTGTGGACAAATAGCTTCTTTTAATTTGAAATGTGACAGTGACGCGAAGAAAAATCTTGTGTTTATTCCTGTGACCACAAAACGTATTGAGCAATTTAGAAGTAAATTAAATTCAAATATCCATTTATTGGATAGGTCACACAGCTCTGATGAAGCTTTTAATAAATTATTTAAGGTGATAAGAACTCAATTTAATTCAATATTTACTTCTAAAACAGTTAGAAACAGTAATAAAAAAACTAAATTTATTGAATGGGCAACAAAGGGGATTAAAATTAGTAGAAAAAGATTATATGAACTATATGATGAAAGGTGTATTAACAATAGTGAAGTATTTAAAGCATATGTTAAAAACTACTCAAAAACCTTTAGAAAAGTTTGCAAAGCTGCTAAAGCCCTGTACATAAAAAACAAAATTAAACGCTCTAAAAATAAAATAAAAACAACATGGCAGGTTATAGCTGGTGAGACTGGAAATGTATCCTGTCGCAGCTCTGATTTTGAACTATACTTTGAAAATAAAAAGATTACTAATGATCAAGAAGTTGCGACAGTCTTTGAAAAGTTTTTTGCTGACATTCCGGTCTCAACGACTAAAAATTTAAATTCTTCACCTGAAGCTGCCGAAAAGCTACTCAGAGACAATGTAAAGGAGTGTGATGTCAATTTTAAGTTTAGAGAAATTAACCCCAGAGATATTATTGATACCTTTAAATTGTTGAATATTAAAAATACTGCAGATCTCTGGGGCATGTCTACAAAAATTATTAAATCAATAATTGATATCGTAGCTCCTCATCTAGCAATGATTTTTAATAACTGCATAAAAAATGGTGTTTTTCCTGACTTGATGAAGCATAGCAAGATTGTTCCTTTATTTAAAGCCGGGACTAAATCGGATCCCACTAATTTCAGGCCTATATCGATTCTACCGACCTTTAGTAAAATATTTGAAAAAATTATTTTAAAACAATTACTAGTGCATTTTAATTCAAATAATTTGCTGCACGATAACCAATACGGATTTACTAAGGGTCGATCCACAACGGATGCTGGTATAGGACTTCTTTGTAGTATTTTTGAAGCTTGGGAGGAGTCGCAGGATGCCTTAGGTGTGTTTTGCGATCTCTCCAAAGCCTTCGATTGTGTTGAGCATGCTACATTGATCAGGAAACTGCGCCACTACGGCATAAAGGACTCTGCTCTCAGCCTTTTGACTTCTTACCTTAAAAATAGGACTCAAAGGGTTGAGGTAAATAGTAAAAGGTCCAATGGAACCAAAATAGAATTAGGTGTCCCACAGGGATCTATCTTAGGCCCATTTCTTTTTCTCATCTATATAAATGACTTACCTTATCTAGTAAAGGATAATAATAATGAGATAGTGCTTTTTGCTGATGACACTTCACTTATTTTTAAAGTGAAGCGACAACAGTCGAACTACGACGAGGTAAACAGTGCTCTCTCAAAAATAGTACATTGGTTTAATGTTAATAACTTACTTTTAAATTCTAGTAAAACTAAATGTATAAAGTTTACTTTGCCCAATGTTAGGCAAGTCCAAACCAATGTGCTATTAAATGATGAGAAGATGAATTTGGTAGATAACACTGTATTCCTAGGTATTACACTTGATAGTAAATTACAGTGGGGTCCTCACATTGCTAATCTAGCAGGTAGGCTCAGTTCTGCAGCATATGCAGTCAGAAAAATTAGAGAAATTTCTGACGAAGACACGGCACGATTAGTATATTTTAGTTATTTTCATAGTAGGATGTCATATGGAATCCTTTTATGGGGAAACGCTGCCGACATTAATACAATATTTGTGCTGCAGAAGCGAGCCATACGTTCTATTTATAAAATGTCTGCTTTAGAATCTCTGAGAGATAAATTTAAAGAAATTGGTATTCTAACTGTTGCTTCTCAATACATTTTGGATAATGTAATATATGTTAGAAAAAATATAAATAAATTTAAAGTTAAAAGTGTCATTCACTGTAGAAATACTAGAAATAAGCACAAGCTGGACATGCCAGTGATCAGACTTAGTAAAGTCAGTAAATCTTTTAAAGGTCAATGTATACGCCTTTACAATAAAATCCCAGAAAACGTTCAAAATCTTTCCATTAATAAATTTAAAAAAGTAGTCAAAGAGCGTTTGTGTGCCAAAGCTTATTATAAGGTCAATGATTTCATAGAAGATGGCACATCTTGGGAGTAGGATGGCTTCTTGCAAGGCTACTTCTACATTATTATATTATGACTTACAATTATGTATGTTGACATTGTATATAATATTAAGTTACAAAATTGTAAACTTTATTTTAAAAGAATAATTTTTCTCTCACTTTTTTGGTAAAAAGTGGAACCCGTGCGAGTTTCTTACGCCGGTTCTTCTCGCCGGGGTAGTTCCCGAACCGGTGGTAGGCATCAGGTAGACATTCTGAAAAAATTTGATTCAAATTTACTCAGAAATAAAACATTTTTTATTTTATTTTATTTTTTTACCGCTAGTTTTTAAATTATATAATAATAATAATAGCTCCCACACCGGTTTCGGTGACGGTGGCCGGTTTCATTGAAACCAGGCCAGCTACGCAGGAGTAATTTTTATAGTGCCCAAGTGTGTGCGCAGTACACAAGAGCACTTTCTATTCCTTTACTCTCATAACCCAGTGGGACGGACGACCGACACGACTGGCGAGAGATCAGGCGCAGGACCGACTTTTTACATGCCCATCCGACGCATGGATCATTTTACTTGTCAGACAATCAGGTGATCAGCCTGCATTGTCCTAACCAAACTTGGAAATAACATGTTTCCAACGCGGGAATCGAACCCACGACCTCCGAGTCAAGAGCCGCGCTCTATACCACTAGACCACGGAGGCGTTAGTTTTTAGTTTTTAAATTATTTTTATAGTAAAATATGAATGTACATTTATAACGTATTTTACACTACTAACCACATCATCTCAGTTACTTTCAAAGGAATTTGAACGAAACGTTCCTTTATACTTCGCCGAATACATTTTTTTTAGTTGATCGACTATTACTCAATAACTTATGAAGTCTTCTTAGCCGTGATAGTTTTACTTTAAAAAAAATCACGGGAGTAGGAAATATGCTGAATTTAAAAATTCAGCATATTTCCTACTCCCGTGATTTTTTTTACATTTCCAGAAGCAACCGTTTAGGTGGTAGAAAAGGGGGACACTGGACACTAACGATTTTTTTATCTTTAAAACTTAATATTTCACAAACGAATTCCTAAATCGGAAAATGATCTATGAATACTCATAATATTTTTAAAAAACCTATCCAACGACACCCCACACGATGGGGTGGACGCGGGAAAAAAAATCATCTCCGCTTGATGTGCATTGTGTAGGGAAGGTACCATAAATAATATTTTTTTAAGATTTCATGTACCATTTTGTCGGCATCATTAATACGTGCATTCATGCCAAATTACAACTTTGTAGGTCTTATAGTCTCTGAGCAAAACCGCGACAGACAGACAGACAGACGGACGGACAGGCCGAAACTATAAGGGTTGTTGATTACGGAACCCTAAAAACACTGGAGTTGTGATAAGAATGTTATGTGTGGAGAACGGAAGAATTTTTGTTGCAAACCAAATAAGAGCAGTAGTTCCACTATTTCGTGGACGACCACTTAGCAAGTCCCGTGTAGCAAATCAGTATACGAAAATTCGACCGCAGCACTGGAAATATTGCGTTCGTCACAGGTGCGCAGATTAGTGCGAAATAGAATTGGACAATATTCAAATATTCAAAATGTCGCTTAAATTACTGCTACAAGTAATGAATGTTAATTAATTAATTATGAAACAAGATAAGGAAATAGGATTAGACCGTGTCTGTCGAATATATTTTGTAGCAAATACAATGAACAAGCGCCACGAAAATCGAAATCCAAATAGTTTTAGGCGAAACAATACTGGTGCAGCATTAACAAATTACCAGGCGATATTATTCGAAGCCTGAAGTTTATTTACTGAGACAGAGTAATATTGTAGTCTATTGTCAACTGGGCTAAATAAATATAATATTAGAGCAAAAATCTATATATTAATACGTGAGAGAAAAACTTTGTTACCCTTTTTACGAAAAATGGGGAAACGTAGGTGCATGAAATTTCGCACAGTTATAGTTTATATGGTAAAAGAGTGCATCGAGCCAATATTATTTTAAAATTATGCTTTTATCATATATATTTTTAACAAATAAAACGTTACGACACTACTACTAGGAAAAATGACATATTTTTGAGTTACAAGCCTATACATACGAATTATACTCTTTTATATTTTATGGTTGAAGTCTGCTGACAACAAGTTGACAAATTGAAAATGGATTATTGTTTTTTTTATTCAATTTTAGATACTATTAGACAATGCTTAAACGGCCAGTCTGAGATCAGCTGAGTCCCAGAGACAAGAATTGAAAAAAAACTATGATGAAGTAAATTTTTTTTACAAAATATAGGTAGTAGTCCTAATGTCGTTGCAAGTAAGGTCGAATTTCGACCATTGGGCGATCTCTAGTATATTTTAAAAGCTACAATATCCGTTTCTAATAAGTAGGATATTTTTTATACACAAGTATTTACAAATTGCAAAAGTATTTTTTAGGATTTTAAGATTTTACAAAAGTTAAAAAAAATAATGCGATAAAACATGTTCTTGCAACAAAATATGATAAAGGAAGTAAAGATAACCAGAGAAATTCTTGAGATATCAAACGAAGATAAGCTAAATGCGCGCTAATCATGTTTAGTTTATGAGATAGCACCGATTTTGTAATGTACTCATTAGTAAAGTCTTTACATACGGAAAAGCTATTTTTAGATGCGTTAAAATACGTACATTATGCAACTTGTATTTAGTTAGAAAGTAAAGAAATTACTGTCCCCAACAGTTTCGGCGAATGTAAGCGCAATTGTTGGTATGGTAGAGATTTTCCTAACAAAATTTGCTGTTTTATCCAAATCTGCTTGAAGAAACCATTTGTTTTTACGTCATAAGCGTCAGAGCTCATAGGCGCCAACATTCCAGTACCTTGTCTTGTCAATAACGTTTAGAATCCTGCGATTCATCACCCACGTGCTCATTACGTCCGCGATGACGCGTTCGTTATCGTGCGAGAGTTGCGATATTACTTCCAACGCGAATCTCCACGTGGATTCATAGTACTTGAGTTATGCAAGAGGACTTTTGCAAATTAATTGCAACTTTTTTTCCTATTGAATACGAATTGATACTTGGATTATGGACCTAATTTTTTTTATGCTTGGATCAAACCAAGTATTGAAAAAACTGTTTCCCACTCAGCTTGCTTGCTATTTTGCGTCCTTTCGCAACGGATTCCCTATTATCTATGTATGCACATAAAATAAGGACAGCAGTGTCCTCGAACCTCGCGCCCGGGTGTTTACAAAAGCTGTAATTGTTTCCAATGTTTCATTAATCCATGTCGGGCTAAGCTTTCCCTTTCGTTGATTGATGGCCATTCGTGTTACGCAACAAGTGCCGCCGAGTGTTCGTACACGACGGACCACCACCTATACCCTCCGCTGTGAGCTGGACTGATTGTCTGCAACTGCCATTTCCAATGGGTGGAATAATAGCTACGGTGACTAGCCATCGATCATCTGTTACGACTGTTAAAAGCGATTAATGTTCAGGTGCTCATTGTCAATCCTAGATCGAATAAAAAATCTGTTTTAGACGCATACAGGATCGATTTCTCTATGTTCGAAATCTCATGCCCGAACGTGGTATTTCATGTAATCACGTAATTTAATTGTGACACAAGCCCAACGAATAATCGGGAGAAATCAAGGCCGATATAACAGTACCGGTAAAAGCATCGGTTAATCTCCTGGACGTGCACCACTAAGTGTTCGTGGACGCTGCGAGGGGCTCGACATCACTCGTTTACATTCAACGATAACAGCCGTATTTAAATAAGTTCTTAAAGCAGTCTGAGTCAGTTCTTTCCTTGGCCAATTCTTACATTTAAGATCAGAATGTTCGCCTGACGTCTCAGTATTTTTGGATACCTTAACTACCCTTAAGGACCGTCGGTCATAAATCATTCTTCAGAAAGTACTTTTAGTAAATTAACCTGAGTATACTGTGTCAAATATAATAATGCCATTAAACGCAACTATGCAAATAAGATATGTCGGTAATTCATCACTGCAACTATCGTAAAGTTTACAACCATTGTCTCCATTGAACGCCGTAATAATTTTCACTTCTGACGCTTATATTAATATCGCCGCAGTGGGATATTTATTGATTGCATCGGGTTGACACCGAGAAAGTGGCATTTGAAGAAAAGCGGTAATTACCTCCAAACAAATGCATGAAAGTTTACTAGCGCGGCTGGGCTTTGAGCGCGAGTCGCAGACACAACCAGAGCTTTTAATCGACAGTCGCTCACTCGATATTCTGGTTTCAACTATTATTTTCCCCTTTTCACAGAATCTTAGAATTTATTTTCTCTGCAACGAGCAGATCAAGGGATTTACAAATAAAGATATATTTTGATTCTAGTTTTTCAGCAATGAATGTTTCGGAACACTTCACACGGGAAGGGCGTTGGCTAAATCCAACACCTTTTTCTAATTAGAATTCTAGAAATCTAATTAGAAAAATTCAAAACCGTAAGGCATCAATGGCATGTTCTCTAGGTGCCCTGTAAAAATGATAACCGTTCAAATCTGCAATATCCGCAGTAAATTCAACGTCAAATCGACAAAAGCAA
Organism: Aricia agestis; assembly: GCF_905147365.1. Classification (NCBI taxonomy): domain Eukaryota; kingdom Metazoa; phylum Arthropoda; class Insecta; order Lepidoptera; family Lycaenidae; genus Aricia; species Aricia agestis. Next base: position 26,538,360 of record NC_056406.1, on the reverse strand, counting down.
TTTCTATTCATGAGAGAACAAATATTTATGCGTTATAAAAACCTCAGGTGATGTATTTTATGGTAACAGACTAGCCCAGTGGCGCACTTAAGCCATAAGTTATAATAAATCTATGATCGGATTGTTTTCATATAAAATCAAATCTATATACCTAGCAGCCAGTAGTAAGTAGTAAAAGATAACCACATTGACTCAAGTTTGAAACTTCAAGTAACCTTAGCCTTACGGCTTACACCTAGGCCCGTATTTAAAAATATGGTCAGTACTTAAGATGCGACCCGGTCTCAAGACGCGGTTCGGCTCGTAAGGGCCTTAAAGTTTTTGACATACAGTTTTCTACAAGAAACATTTTTGATTTTTCTCGCTATTGATTAGCTTACATCTCAAACCGTGACCGTGCCAAGGCAACGCGACGCGACGTCGAGTAACCCAATAAGGCCTAATTGGTAATTAGGTCTACCGAATCTCAGACTCGGCCATTTCGACTCTAGTTTAGGACACCCATCGGATAGGGACTGGAAAGTTCAAAACAAACAAACCTCTTAAGGAGCGGGTTCAGGAAATTGAGATAATGAAGTGTCAACACGCGAACGGCACCGGCCGGCGGCCGCGGGCGTAAAAGCAGCGGCCAGATGAATTACTTACGTCTCTCTGTGCGGTACAGTCGCCGGGGAATACCAGTAAAGGTGACCGCACGCGGTTCCTTCAAACGCATCTACCGTTACGTACGTAACTCCTAAGCCATCAAGACAAAACTCTTCCATGATGTTGTATTAAGCCGTAAGTCACATAAAAGTCAGGAAAAAAAGATAGAGAATAAGACTAGGGAGGGTAGTAATTACGTAAAAAGCTGGAATTTTAGCGAGGTGATTGTTAATTATAGTTCAATTTGGAAAATCGTAACAACGACATTTTTGTTAGAAACAAAGTAAACAATCAATTATAACAAGAAGCTCCGACATTTAAATGTAAATGTTTTGTATCATCTTATAAATAACATTTGGCATTTCTTAGTTAATTAATAATTAGGAGTGATTGTTAGTTTGCGCGAGTTTTTGTTGTTATTTGTACAAGATTAATGTGTGCACGTGTTAATCCGATTTGTTTAACCAGCAGAACAGCTTCTCTATGATACTCAAGAGTGTTAACTCATCTGTACGAGGTATTAATTTCACAGCATCTTCACGGTGTGTAGTATGCATTTCATTAATTTAATCGCTAGTAATCGTTGTATGCTTTATAATAATTATGTGTATAATTTAGAACATGTACTATTAGGTAAATACTGATACATAAAACGTTCATATTATTGTTACTTTATCCATATTAAGAGTTTTTATCTGGCACTCGGTGTATTTGCAGTGGAGTATACAATATGCACTTTCAGCCACCTGCCACCAAATAAAGCGCTCCAAACAATAATCACTGCTAACCGCTGGTAATTCTGACGATTATGCTTTAAAATCAGGGTGTGCGTTGGCGCACTGAGAATTATTGCGATTTACTTTATCATTTCACTTTCAAAATCGTGTTCGATACGAGAAATCGTGTGGGAGACGGTCGGAGGGTCTCGGGGCAGACTGTCCAGCGCTTTCCCCCGCTCGTAAATAGCTTATAATTCGTATAACATAACCGTTCGGATTGTTTATGCCACTGTTTGAGATCGGCTGTAAAATTTTAATGGCTTCGCTCGCGGCGTCGATATCGCCATTAAGACGGGACAATCGGTTTGTGATTGAATTAGGAGGACGTCCGCGAGGGCTCAGGAAAGTTCCGCGGGCGCGCCTGCTTTACTGCCGAGTGCGGACTGCGGAGTGCCATTAAACGTCCGCTCGCGATTGACCGCCTCGATATTAATATGTCACTCTAACCGTTTCATTTCAACGATTCGTTTGCCTTCATTATACCATATTAAAAGTTACGGTCGATATTAATGAACTTCCCGCGGCAGTTAAAACTTAATAGATTTTCTAAAGTGGCGAAGTTAACGAGTAGGTTTATTGCTCGGTAAAGGTAATGACGATAATCTTTTTGCGGTACGTATTATAATTTTAACATCGTCAAATCTATCGCTTTTATCCGGTTTAACAGTTTTCTATGTAATCATAGGTGCTAATTATGCGTTATTACTTATTATATTGTTTACGAACTCACGTTGAAGACCTGTAAGAATTTTCTCTTAATTAGCTCTGTAGAGGTCCTCAGTCCTCACGAAAAGGGGACCTATTCTCCTTTCCTGCGACTCCACGGTCCGCTCGACTCGACTCCTTAGCCTGAATTTCATGAAGTAATGCCTAAGTCTAAATAAAATAAATCTTTAACTAAAACTTTATGTTTGTGTTTTGTTACGGAATACTTCGCTTTTGAGCCTGTTTCACTTTTTTCCATTAATATTTTTACATCAAACTCAGAAACATGAAATTACTGATTCGTCAATTGATTATAATATTCTGTAGATTTTAGGAGATTGGTTTTGGTATGCAGGCGCTCGCCTAATTCTTGAGAACGTGATCATGTGTCGTAACCTGAGACTGGTAGTACCTACCGTCGATATCACTTTACTTATCACTAATATCTCAATTTCGCCGTCGCTAACGACGTTGTACACACTCAATACACCCATTACATTATATTGCGGCGATCGTTACTGTGCTGTCAGTTACGAGCCAACGCCTCGTTCGCCAGATTTACCCGCGAAACGCTCCACACGAGTTTCGACAGTCTACTCAGCACATAGAGTGCACAATCGGGAGCGCTACGTGTCAGGAACTCCTAGCGTTTCTGAAAGGGAGCGCACGCAATACTGAACTTTAATCCCTGTGCTCGAATGCCGCTCGGAGCAGATCTCGCAAGAGGCGAAGTGTGAGTCGTTATCAGATAGTTGATAATGTATTGACACCGGAGAAAGTGGTTATCCCATAAGCGGCGATAAAAATGGCGGGTGATAAGAGATCGTGAACCGCCGCGCCGCCGCCGGTAGGGCACGTCGCGTACGTGGCGACGATAAGTCTGCGCAGGCTCGATACCTCGCTATTATTTAGGCGACCTCTGCCCCGGTCTGCTGTTATGTATGTTTGACATTTGCAGCGACAATTATAACTACGTGACTCGTTGTAGAGTCATTAAACTGTTTCAGGTTCCAGCTTTTGTTCTTTGACGCAGTACAAATTATTTTCTAGACTGCTGCACTACTCTCTAGTCTCCACTGCATATATGTCATATCAGACAGTCCATTTTTTGTTAATTTTCTTTTTCATTCGGCACCTTGCCTCGTGTGTGTGTCGTCGTACCAAAGTGATGTGTATTCAAAGGGAAATTAAGCAATCATTCGGCATTTAATAACAATCGCTCGAGTAAACCGTCTGTTATCACTTATCAGCTCTAAATCAATTTTTATTACGCTCTATTATAGTCTTTACTACCCTGTCATAACTTGTTAATGAAGACATAAATTTATGAAGCATTAAAAATAATTATTAATTATTACGTCAACTATCTCCCGGAAATCTCGCTATAACAAACACCAGAGTGCGCTAAATTCGGTGAAAGCATTCCATCGACAATTCGCGAATTACCAAATGTTCTCGTTACTAATTTCATTCTCGACTTCAATTATTCTTAATTGGTTTAATTCTAAAAAAACGAATAAAAGAATAAGGTTATCCAGCAATATTGTAACAACGTTTTCAGAATAACCTGGCTTGCAACTGAAAATATCCCGAGATAAACTTAACCCTTAAAGAATACTTAACCCTTGAAGTACCTGAAAATCTTTCATCGAAAGACAAATAACATCCTAAACGTTGCCTTATCCCTCCATTCTCGATGCTCAGCTGCAGCATCGACATCAAATACTTCGACATCTTCCTTCTCCCACCGAGACAATGGTAGGGGTACGGCGCCGCCCTAGTGTAGACAGTGAATGACCGATTGCAACAACCTCTAGGCGATCTGACAAATGCCACAACACCGACCGCCTTTCCAACCACTTAAGGAGATGTCATAATAGACCTGCGCGAAGAAAATGCTGCAGTAGAAAGGACAGTCCCAGGGAATTATATGAACATGATTATTTGTTAATCAGAACAGACATAAGAAAATTTAAACGCTCCTCAAAAAGAAAAGAGGTTTTTTCCTTGTTCTTCATCCAAACAGTAACATTCTCAACAGTCTGTGGTTAATGCATTCAAAACTCTATTTTAAGACTTAATATATCCCTTCAGAATTTGGCCTGTAGTTCACAGACAAATACTGTCTTTGACTGCGATATAAACAGCAAATCCATAACTACTATTGGCCATATGGTCCGCGTAGGGTTCCACCTAAGATTTATGAGATTTACAAGACAAAGCAGGAGTTTCACTACAACTCCGATCTCCGCGACATTTTGGACAAAACCGCATGTAAATGATATGAATAGTGTTCAGATAAAGCGATCAGCGACAAGTGAACTAGACATGGCAATGGAAAGTTAATACCATCCTTTGTTCCTTATTAAGACACGAGTCGACTTGTTCCCATGGATAATAATTTATGTATTTATTCGCTATTTAATATTGAGTGAGGTTATTTCAGGTTCCCTTTCATTCGTCTGAGACCTAAATGCCATGGCATAGACGAGATGAATTGCTATAATCTGCAGTTAAACAGAGATTAGAGAATAAATAATAATGTGCATTGTGGAGCAAGCCAGGAGGCGAGAAACGAAATTTCATAAAATTTAATGTAAAGTTTTGTGTCTCGTAGCTGGAATCATAGAATAATATGACTATAGAAGAAGCGATATTATATAGGCAATCTACTATGTAGATTTAAGATGCATATAATTTTGAATGATCAATAAAATTAGCATAAATATAGATAATAATTAAAATCAGTATATTGAAAATTTACCGTCAGTTATACTCTGTGGTAGTTATAATGAAATGGGCTTCAATTACATTTACTGCATTAGGTATGTATTAGAAAGGAGAAACCAATAATATAATATGCACATGAAGTCATAAAAATGGATCGTTTTCATTAAAGAAAAGAGTGATAATACTTTTTTAATGTCTATAACCGTGTACAATGAGCCTTACTTTCTAGTTAGTAGTTGTGGGCTCAGCCTACGCGTCTGAATTTAAAATGACGGCCCGGGGCGTGTTGTTATAATATGTCTGAGATCCCAGATAAGCCCAGCGGTGGGCTTAATTGTCGCGGTAACGAGAGGGTAATGCTTCCGTGACTTATCGAGTGAGGGAGCGTTCACACTGCCTGGTGCACCGAGACCTTGTTTGTCCACGATCACAATAAAACTGCAATCTTTCTTATTTTTCATTTTCCAGTACCAGATACGTCTGTATGTCTCTCTCGAAATTTTGTCATAACTTTTATTTTTGTTTCGCGAAATTTCCCCAATTTAAGGCGACGCCTTAATAATTTGGCTGTAGCGATATCGATTTTTTTCAGCAATGTCTAAAGCTAAGAAATTAAAGTTCTTGTCAGTATTCATCATGTCTTTGTCTTTGAATTACCCATAGCATAACACGATTGGTCAACTTTTATAACACAGAATAATCATTCAAAAAGACCTCTGTAAAAAAGAGATTTTTAGATTAGATTATTCACTGAAATTTATTGATTTTTTACATAAATTACAACTTTTTATACTAAAGAAAAAGTACCACATTGAATTTTTTACTTTTTGCGACATTTCTTAAAATTAATATTATTTATCTTAGACTCGAATATGTTCCCTAGAAACTTTTTTGTAATATAATCCGTTATTTTATCTACTAAAATCCGTTTTTTTTATACAATTCGAAGTAGGTGCGATTTCACCAAAGAAATTGAACGGACTTAGCGCACACTAAACATATTTAAACACGTTTATAACACTCAATTGCATTTCACAAACATAAACTAAACTTGTTTACAGCAAATCCGATTTTTATCTTCTGAACGCCCTATATTCGAGTTTTAACTTCATAAAACACATTTAAGTTCTGTCAGTGTCATGAGTCATGACAGATTGAAAAACATAGGCGAAAAAATGATGCATTTGGTTAGCTTATTTATCGTTTCTTGCTATTTTGTTACTAAAACAACGTGACAATGCTCCAAGATGATAAAAACGTATTAAAATCATAGCGTGACGTAACGTAAACTTAGATTCATCAACCGCGTTCAAAAAATCAATTCATTAATCAAAAAGAATGTAAAATCTATTTGAGACAAAACGAGATTTACGTCGCCATATACACGCGTTCATTGTTCAATAAGAACTTAGTTTAATAAAACGAAATTTAAGTGTCATTGGTGAAATTCCCCTTAATGTCTTATAACGAAGGATTATCCTAAGAAACAAGAGCAGAAGTTATTTCAAGTCATTTTATTTAGGTGCGATTTCACCTAAGAAATAGAACGCGCTAAGTGTACACTAAATCGGTTCTAAACGTATAAACGTAATAGCACCAAATTGCATTTCACTAATATAACGTTCAAACTTGAAAGCAAATCTGAGTTTTATCTTTAGAACGTCCAATGTTGTACGGTTAAAATTCATAAAAGCCGTTAAAGTCCTGTCTGGGTAGTGTCATGGCGAATCGAAAATCATAGACGAAAAAAAATATGCGTTTGGGTAGTTTATGTATCGTTTCTTGTTTTTTTGTTGATAAAATAACGTAACTATACTCCAAAATGATAGAACAATATAAATGTAAAATCATCGCGTGACGTCACATAAACCTGACCGAAACCGAAAGTTCGGTCGGTCACTAGTTCAAGCATACACTTTAATTTGCCCATAGCTTATATGAAATATATTATATATAATTTATGGTTTTTAAATTACGCGACAAAAAACATTTTGTCGCTTACGCCCTTTCAATTTCTTGTTTTCTAGGCCGAAAACAAGCAATCTAAAACATTGTATCCAACATGATTTTTTACTTTAACGCGGCGTCACCTTAAGTCTAAAATGCGTCGAGATTCTTTTATATTTTAGAGAGCAAAAAATGAGAAAACATTATTAAATACATTTAAATGTAATAAACCTCTTCTGTTTGTTTTGACCGGCATGTTATGATTAAATATGAATGGTCATATTATCATTACTAGAGATCGCCCAATGGTCGAAATTCGACCTTACTTGCGACGACATTAGGATTACTACCTATATTTTGTAAAAAATATTGACTTCATCATAGTTTTTTTCAATTCTTGTCTCTGGGACTCAGCTGATCTCAGACTGGCCGTTTGCATGTCTAACGGCCGTTCCCAATATTTGATCTATCTCTGGTTTTGCCCTACTAGAGATAGTAATAGCTCACAATTGACATAAAATATATGTCTCTAATGTCTAATGTGAGCTATTCCTATCTCTAGTAGGGCCAAATCAGAGATAGATCAAATATTGGGAACCGCCGTAATAGTATCTAAAATTAAATAAAAAAAAACAATAATCCATTTTCAATTTGTCAACTTGTTGTCAATATACTTCAACCATAAATAAAAGAGTATAATTCGTATGTATAGGCTTGTCACTCAAAAATCTGTCATTTTTCCTAGTAGTAGTGTCGTAGTGTGTGTAACGTTTTATTTGTTAAAAATAAATAATATGATAAAAGCATAATTTTAAAATAATATTAGCTCGATGCACTCCTTCACCATATAAACTATAACTGTGCAAAATTTCATGTACCTACGTTTCCCCATTTTTCGTAAAAAGGGTTACAAAGTTTTTCTCTCACGTATTAATATATAGATTAATCGGTTCGCTGACAAGACAACGAGTAACGACTCACATGGGAGTAGGTTTGTTGCCAAAAACATGCACAGTGCACACTTTGTATGTATTTGTTTACATTACTCATTTACAAGAAGCGAGGACAGAGCCAAGATGTAATAGTAATTCACACTATATTTCATTAGGCGATGACAAATATAATTTAACCATTGACTATATAATTCTCAAATACGTATTTGGATTATTTAATACTAATAGATGTTTAACCAGAACTCTTCTACATAAATGTAAAATACTTTTATTAAATGTAGGTACAAAATCGCGCCATCCAAATTCCAAAAACCGTCTGTTGCAGCTTGTAACTTGCATCTGTTCACTCGACAGGTGTGATCGGAGCTTAATCTGTCAATTCGAGCCACATTCAAGGGGCGAATCCCACGTGGTGGACACGCCCCTTACGCTCACTTGTGACGTGATCGCTATCAATGATCACAGTTACGACACGATGTGAAATCTGACCACGCATTAACTTAAGATAAAGAACCGAATTTTATTCGTTATTGTCAATAGTCGAATCTGTAGATAGCCAATACTCTTTTAACAGAGGTCTAATAACTTGCCTCTACTTGCGGCTACTTTTAACAAGGCAACCCAACATTAATCCATTCTATACGTTCTAAAGATTATTTTAAAATATATTTGATCGAAAAAAACGATTCATGCAGAATTTTACGGTCGGATCTTAGGATATGAAGTCCTGACTGTTCGCATCAATAAATAAAAGAGTTCAATGGAATTGTAGCAAAAGGTGAGGAACAAAATCTAGGACTGAGGTCACTGAGGAGTGTGCTGTGTGAGGCACATTGGGTAAAATGAAACATAGGTCAAATATGCCGCACGGCCGGATATCTAGAGTCCGCACTACACTTCAAAATAAAGCGACTGCGTCGACTGTCGACGTATAACTGCTTTATGACATAATGTGTTTTTTGCACGGGTTTGAACGACGCGACGCTGTTAATTTTTTATCTCATGTTTGGTTTATGGACCAAGAGTCTGCGATGGCCAGACCTTCCTCCGTTTCATAAAGCTGAAAGTTTACCTGTTTGTGCCTTGTGGCCTTAACAGAGGTAAGAACGACCAGCAACTATGGAGTTGGGGTCGCGGTTACTTGAAGTATCCAGTTCTAAAGGTCTACCTGACCTGACCTGTCCAATAAGAGTAAAGCTCAAAATCAAAATATTTATATCTAAAAGTGTTAACAAAGTTAACACTTTTAGAACGTCGCGTCTACATGAGGCCTACCACCGGTTCGGGAACTCAATTTCATAACTTAAAAGAGCCGGGTGCCACGAAACTCTCTGAATGCATACGTAATAACAAAATCATTTTCTCATACGACAATATTTAACATGTTTAAGTTATTTTTCAGCTTAAAATAGTAATTAAGTACCTAGGTTCCTGCGTTTAGGCCGTCGCGAATGCATCAAGCATTTCCCAACGTAAAAAAAAAGGTTCCTGCGTAAAAATTTACTACAAAATATTTAAACACTAAAAATATATAAATAAATAGTAAATTTACTACAGAATATTTATATAAGTACTAAAAAATATTTTTTAATGTCTAAATATTTTGTAGTAAATTTTTACGCAGGAACCTAGGTAATTACTATTTTGCTCTCTAAATAACTCAAACATGTTAAATATTTTCGTATGAGAAAATGATCTTGGTATTACGTATGTATGAGAATTTCGATGGTACCCGGCCTCTTAAGTATATTCTTCGCGGTAAGTGGAGTCGAATCTCGTCTTCCAGTGCCGGAAATTTTTGACAGTTGCTTTCTACTGCTAAGTGCTAGACAACCCTCAAAGTCTAATACATGAGAAAGTTTAAAGGTGTCTGGCAGCTGTCAAAAATGTCCGGCACTGGAAGACGATATTCTTCCACTTACCGCGAAGAATATATTAAGTTATGAAATTGAGCTTTACTCTTTTTGAAAGGTCAAGTAGACCTTCAGAACTGGATACCTCCTAAAGTTAAAGCGACCGAAACTCCATAGTTTCTGGATGTTCATTGTTCTTACCTCTGTAAATGCCAGAAACACGTGAACTTTCAGCTTTACAAAACGGAGGAAGGTCTGGCCATCGCAGGCTCTTTCTCCCTTGCATTAGGGCCAACTTCTTCGGTAATATCACAGAAATCCAGAAATGTTCTTATACCATACTATAGACTTCAAACCAGTAAATAGATAGATAGCACCTATTTTAAATACTCCCACGTGAAATAGGTCAGACGTAAAAGTGTGACACACGGTCAGTATTTTATTACACGACCGGCGTTTTACGCCTCCGTGGGCGCTCCTAGGTCTGCTTTTATTACGTTTTAAATAATTCAATGGAACAGAGTCAGAGACCAGCAACAAATAGGTTAACATGGATACAATATCTTCTAAATCTGCTCTAGTCCAGCGGCCACTAAACTTTTGGCCGACAAGGGCTACAAGATGTCCAAGTAAACTATAGACGTGCGGCTCTTCTGATAGTTAGTAATAACCCTAGAATGTCTGTTTATTTTAATATTTATAACTTTGGCGACCACTGTAATAGTCACTCTAATCTCTTAGATAACAATTTAGGGTGTACCGTGTAGCAAAAGTAAAAAAATAAATATTAGTATTTCAGCGCTGCTACTTTCACAGTGAACTCTCTACAAGTCCCACATCGAAAGTAAGAAGTGTCAAGTGCCAATTGTCATAGACAAAGCTGTATTGTTTTTCTTTTTTTTTCTTTATTTCTCTCACATTTAGGCAAAGACTGCCACTCATATTCTTAATTTTTTGTAGTTTTATATTTTATTTTTTGTAATTTTGATTTATTGCTAGCCTTAAAAAAATATTTTGTGATGTCACACCTTTGGTCCCAGCAGAAAACCAGTGCAGCAGACTTATAGTCGCTGCTAATGCTGAGCTGGGTCCAGTTTTGACGTCACACAATTTAATATTATTGTATTTTTTGAATTCTTTATTTCTTTGTGTATTTTTGTAGTAATGATAAATTGTGTTGTGTGATTGTTAAAATAAACTTATTCTTATTCTTACAAGGAAGTATTATCACAGCTTAGTTTTGTTACCAGTTACACCTTGTATATTGGCTTGGACTACTTTCCTCTTCTTAGTATGTATTTGTATTTTAGTGCCGACATGCTAACATAAGCATCACACACAGAAACAGGCAAAATTAATTCAACAGTTGTCACAAGCCTTCAACTGCTAAGAGCAATTATTGAACATACGCAATATTGATTTAACTTCGAGTAACAAACCCGCGTTTATATTATGGTAATGTTTGGATTGAAAGTTTAAATTACCTTCCAGCGTTCAAGTCAAATAGCGGAATATTCGTGCGGCTATATTTAGACATGCTTTCGATTTCCACTCGAGGTTACTGGAGGTTCACTACCGAACTCACTTTTAACGTTATTAAGTCGGACCATTAGTGCCGGACATTAGGATTACTTTTAACTGCTGCCTGTGTGTCCGCTACGTAATACTCGCTGTATATTTGCAAGCTGCTTGGCAAGTAACCGAATGGCATGTCGCATGACGCCATTCGGCTGCTCCAGTTATGAGGATAACTTTTATTCTCATTTAAACTGGAATGCGCGCAAGCGAAGGCTATTTCATGCCGGGTATTTGAGGTTTTTTGACAGATGTTTATTTTTAATTGCAATGTTGATTGGTTAACTTTTTGATGTCAACCAATCAAAAGCGCTAGTGAAAAGATAAACTCCTGTCAAAAGACCTCGGGGCTCAGAGGAACGCGCTAATACCATAGAATATCATTGGCTAATACACACAATAATATCACAGATGCTGTCTAACACGCGAGTGGTACAGCCTATAATAGCACGGACATTCGAGGCATGAGAATCAGGTCCCACGCGTGTATCGCCCCATGACTTACTTATCTAGCGTCTGCGGGCGCCATAAAGTCGAAAATCCGCAGATAACCTTACGACTGTCTGGTATCGATCCGCCGAGGTAGAAGTTTTCGTTAAGGAATAAAACTTGTAGCATCAATCATCATGGTCATGATGTGATTGTTAGCCTGAAAGATCTATGCCTTGGTATGAAATGAATTTTAGCCGACGTTTCATATAGGCTACGTTTTCTTATCTGAATAGTGAATACGCTCCTCATTTTATGTCTAATGCATTAAAAAATATATATTTTGGGCAGTTTAGCCCAAAGTGGAGGGCCGATACTGCCTTTTTATACTCTGCACTTGGCCTGCCAACTCCTTACAGTTTTAAAAAGAGACCCCACCCATAGTAAAAGGAGGGGAAGTAAGTTATCTTCTTACAAAAGCACCGCGCGCGGCTTGTATGTGTGCGCCATAGTATCAATGCGTCGCCACGTACGGCACACAACAAAATCTCGGCGGTACCACAGCCTAGTAAAACTGGCCGAGATTTTGTTGTGTGCCCTACGTGGCGACGCATTAATACTATGGCGCACACATACAAGCCGCGCGCGGTGCCTTTGTATGAAGATAACTTACTTCTTTCCCTTTTACTATGACCCACCTATAGCAGTAACGCCACACGCAAAAAGGGTTAATTAAGGACTATAGTTTGAGAGCCAGCAGTCTATCGACAGCCACAACTCACAAGGCATCATCATTACATCATATTTTGAAGCAATCTATCACCAATATCAGCAGACATACATGACGTAAATACTTACGTACATTTTGTCGGCAATTTTTACTGACCTTCATGATCTATTTTTATCAGTTCAACAATAGTGAGTGAATTTTTGTAACAAACTGATAACTACTGTCCACTCAAATTACCTAATGCTGGGACTCCCAAACCTTTAAATTTTAAAGTTTTGGAAAACCAAACTAACTTGGAACTATAAATATATTGAGCCACTACTTACGTAAATATAATGAAGATATTTTGTAGAAATTGAGATTAATAATATTTTTAACAATTTAACAATGGTGTATTATTCAAAACTCAAAAGGTAAAATAAAATATTTTAGGCAGAACCACAATGACTATTCCATGGAACCCTGAGTTCCACAGAACTATTGCACTAATCAAATTATTATCAGCATTAATACTGATACTTTTAGTATTTAATTTTCAATATCTATGGACGCTTCACACCACGTCAGTTTGGCCCCGTGCTAAGTACCTGAAAGACTTGTGTTACGGGTACCAGAAAACGGAAATATATTTAATACTTTTATAATACTATACTGTATATAATATTTAAGATTTTTATTATATATGATACAATACACATCCATGACCCACGAACTTTTTTGAAAACTTTTCGTTCCGTCGGCGGGATCCGAACCTGCGACCCCCGGCTTGAGCTACCAACACGCCCACCAACCGAGCCACAGATGTTGTCAGATACAAATAGCACTTATGCAATTTCAGGGTAAGTGTCCCCGCAAAATGCAAACATTTAAACATTATTTATTGGGCTATTTAATCAGGTTGGATACGAAAGTTTCTACCAATCATTTAAATATTATTATACTATAATCAATAATCATAATGTTAATTAAACTAAAATATTTTTAAATAAATATGAAAGTGCTGGAAAAGTGAGAATACATTCTAAGTTCTAATATAATATTACCTACAGGCTACAATGTATTGAGTTGAGAGTTTTTCAATAGTGAAAGTATTATGTAATCACGGTTATTTCATCACTGCTATCATCTCATCTGATAGTTAAAATTAAAATAAAAAACATAGTGTGAATCAAGCTTTACTTGGTGCTGTCAGCTGTATGCTATTTTAGTTTAGTTTTTGAACATTTCATTTTATAAATTTAACAAAATACACACAAAGATGTTGAAATGATAAAGTGTTAAATAGGTTTAATACCTCGATTGTGGGAATCGCAGACACAGTAGATTTTCAATTGTTGTGCGACAGCCGGGTGCCACTTGGGGATTGATGGGTTAATAAAACAATATTGAAACATACCCATCTGTAGTCACTGAGTTGACCGACAGCACCTCTGGAAATATCATAATGTCGGGTTCTTCCGTCTTCTCTTCAGGTGGTGCGACGATAACTTCTGGTTCAATTGGTGGCAACTGCGGCAGCTTGCTGTCACGGTTAGCTGGATTCTGAGACACATTGTGGAGTCCGGAGAGATCCACATCCTCGTGAACATCGTCCACTTGAAGGGCTTCTGATACAGCCAGAATAAATAGGGCGCAACTGTAAAAAGATAAGACGATGATAGAATATGAGTTGTGCAAAAAAACAGAGACTAAGACAATTTTTGACTCATGTTATAAGTGAACTTGTCGTTTGTAATCTAAATTGCCTCAGTCTCTGTTAGTACTTATGCGACTTCTACTTTTTTGTACTATTGTTAAAAGTTCAATTCATTAGAATATTGTTTAGGTACCTTGAGACAACAGATACTGTCAGCAAAGACGTGTAAATAATACACAGTCCACCCTTCATCGTAATATTAATGAAATATCTACAGTCATGTTCATTTTGTGCGTAAATTTAAAACATTTTAACACTGGTTTATAAAAATCACTGATCACTGGTACACGTCAAGAAGCACTTTCACTATATAACTGACTTTATCGTATTTAAAAAACAGCTGTTTTACACTTCGAAATCAAGAAAAATTGGTCACTGACGAGCAGATATTCATTTTCATTTTTCGTTGGAAATTGGAATTTGTTAAATTTTGACATTTGGCATACTTTTTTCTTTTATAAAATCCCATTTCCTTGACGTAAAAATTAAAATAATTAAATGTTATTGGTAGATATTTCAAAATTTTGTTTATTAAAAATTTAGGCCAATGAAAATAAAACATTTAATGATAAAACTATTTTTTGATTGGTGAGAAAGGAAGTGGACATCTAGGTTATTTTTTTAAGATTAAAGTTAAAAGCAAAGAACTTTATGGAGTGTTAGGTTGTAAGTTGTAACATTGACTGAAACTATAAAATAAGTGTAATTAATAATTATTAGGTTTTATGGATTAATTTTTAACAGTAAATCCTTATATATAGGCACTTGATCTTATTTAATATAAACATATAATATCAGACGATACTAGCTTTCAGAACATTTTTCAAATGGTTATGCCGATTACCGATGTAGTTACATAATTTATGTTGTTGCAAGTAAATCTTAAAAAAATTATTGACATTGACGTTCGACGTAGGACGTCATACACAAAACTGTCAAAATTTAATTTCTCACTTCTCAGCGTTGGTGTCGGTTCCGAATAATACCTATTGTAATAAAATGGAAGCATTATTCGCAATTCCATATAATGTGTTGGAAATACCGAACATTAAAATTAAGAAGCCATCATGGCTGCAAGCTCCTTCTGCAATGACAACGTTTTCTTTTGTATTACTTTCCTACTTCTTGGTGACCGGAGGTTAGTCGGTGTCTAATAAGTCTCATACACTGTTTATAAACGTAATCTAATAAGAATATGTTTGTTAAAGGTATAATATATGACGTGATAGTGGAACCGCCCAGTGTAGGGTCTACGACGGACGAGCATGGACACAGCAGGCCGGTCGCGTTTATGCCCAATCGCGTCAACGGTCAATACATAATGGAAGGTTTAGCGTCCAGCTTCCTCTTCTCTCTCGGAGGTTTGGGTTTCATAATATTGGATCGCACCCACAACCCTTCCACACCCAAACTCAACAGAATTTTGTTAATATCAGTTGCATTTATCTGTATTCTGGTATCTTTCTTTACAACCTGGATATTCATGAGGATGAAGCTTCCTGGTTACTTACAGAATTAAGTTTAGTGTCTCAGAATAAAATTGTTCATATACAACCTTATAATAAATATTTTTTATACTAAAATGGCTTATTTATTTGACACTGAACATATTTTATAAAGTCTAGCATATTGAAATCATGAAAAAATAGAAAGTCTTTAGCCTGAAGTCTATGGGTCAAAAATAGTGCTATTTCAAATTAATACCTCGATCATGGGAATAGTAGACACAATAGATAATTGTTATGGTGCCGCTTGGGTAAAGCAAGCAAATGGGTAAAGCAAAAATAATGTTACT
The DNA here is from genome assembly GCF_905147365.1 of Aricia agestis. Lineage (NCBI taxonomy): Eukaryota > Metazoa > Arthropoda > Insecta > Lepidoptera > Lycaenidae > Aricia > Aricia agestis. Next base: position 26,522,523 of record NC_056406.1, on the reverse strand, counting down.
AGTCCATTGAATGAATCGCTCAAAGGTTTTTCCCTAGAATGCACCAATTTTGAGATATGACTGAAAAACACAAAAATGGGCATTTTCCCCATTTTACCCCTACTTTTCGAAAAGGTGTAACTTGAAAACAGTAAGAAATTTTATAAGACATTTGAGGTATTATTTGTAGATAATTTTATGGTCTTTTATCTACTCTTTGAAAGTTTTTCTCTAGAGCGCACCAATTTTGAGATATAAGCGAAAAACACAAAAATGGGCCCTTTCCCCCCCTCCTCCCACTCCGCCAGTACCCCTAGTGTCCAGGACTTTTAGTATGTTTATGAACTAGTTACTCTGTACACGTTTCCGAAAAAAAATCTCATGATCCCGCTCACGCACTCTAGAATTGCTTTATTAGATGGACTAATTAATTCATTAATATACAATTTTAAATATGTATAATATTTAAAATTGTATATTAATGAATTAATTAGCTTAACATTGAGTATTACAAGGTAAATAAATCAGAAGTATACAGTTAAAAGTGTAATTGATAATAATGTGTAAATTGGTAATAATTTGGCAGTTAGTCTTACAACAATGAATTTCAGATAATATTTTTAGTAACATAAAGGAAGACAAACTCTTAACACTAATTTAACTAAACTAATATTTGTAAAAAAGATGCACAGAAAATTACTTCATGCTACAAACCATCAGTTTTTATAGTATAATGTTTCTTAATTATCCGGAATTTTGTTTCTCATTTTGTGTTGTTTTTTTAAATAGTTTTCAACATTATTCTAGCATTGTAGTAACATAAAATATTAATATATTTGTAAATTTACATTTTTGAATAATAATTATTCAATAATATATATTACTTACTACATATAATAGAGATCTTTGGTTTCCTTTAACCCGTCGGTCATGGAAAAACAAGACACAATAGATATTCTATTGTGTCTCGTTCACCAGCGAGCGTATGGGGCTTGATGAATTAACAACCATAAATAATACGATAATAAACGATTTAAAAAAATATAAAAAATAATTAAATAAATATAAAGACAAAGATTATTACATAAAAAAAGTTATTGGCAGTGTTAGTGTATTGTGTTTCTAAACTTCTTTAAATATAACCTTATCCAATATCAATTGTACTTCTAATAAAATAAAAATACAGAATTACGTTAACAAAACCCTAATGGGAGTCACACATATATTTTGATAGTTAAACTATTATTAAAGGGACTTGAAATTATCTCCTTATGCTGCGGCGTTGTGCTTGAGACGATACCATTGGACATTCTGTGTGTATCGTCCAATTGTATCATCTCAAAGCACAAAGCTTTGTGAAGATAGGTGCATGTGTGGCCGAGGCATTATCAAATTTCAACAGCTGTAATAGACACATAGACACAATTTACCTAGAATATTATGGTTTTAATTATTTGTTGCATGTTTTATTTGTTTTTGAATTGAAACCTCTTAACGGTGCCGGCTTAGACCAGCTTTGCAAAACTTTCCCTTCCTCGTAGGACTCCATTAGTAAATGTACTTGATTATAATAATAACATTACTGTATAAACTAGTATGTACTATGTAAAATTATATTAAATCTTATGAGATTCTGGACTGAGAAACATATTTGTGTAGTAATTAAGATTATGCCCTATTATTTATTCTACAGCTTTTGCTTGTGTATTTTGTGTTTGTTCTGCAGTATATGTTTCTTCTCACTTTTCTTTCTTCATAGTCTTATTCTGAATGAGCTGTAAATGAAAAGAAGATTGCTTACAAAAACAAGGAAAATACAATGCAATATAGGCAGGCAGGCAGGACTTTTAAGGAATATTGGACCCAGCATAAAGCCTCTCCCAGACAGACGCGGCCTGCAGTGGCGGTGGCGGTCAGTTGGATGACTTGAGAGTTCTAGGAACAACACAGACACACGTGGCCACGCGGCCAAGCCATCCAACTGACCTCCACTGCCACTGCCACCACCACCGCAGGCCGCGTCTGTCTGGGAGAGGCTTCAAGAGACAACAAGCTATTTATTCCAAAATCAACTAGAACAAGAGACAATTGAGAACTGGAAAATTCTATACTTACTGGCAAAAATCGGAGCTCTTATCAATAATGTGCTCAAACTCAGCAAAAGACAAAGCCCCATCGTCATCTAAATCAGCTTCCTCCAGCACGTTCTGCACTAGCTGCTGCAGCTCAGAGTCACTCAGCTTCAACTCGGGACCACACAATCTCTCTATGACTTCCCTCAGATCCGACACACCAATCATGTCATCACCATCAAAATCTGGAAAAAGCATGTTATGGTCATATATTTTTGTACTCCATACTTATCTATTTCTGACTTACTAATGAAATTACATACGAAAAATTCTTCATATTCATTAAAGAATATTAAATGAAAAAATTTACCAAATATTCTAAAAGCGTGCTCAGCCTTAACAGCCTTAGGAGCATTCTCACTGAAAACCGACATCATGTCAAGAAAGTCCTCAAAAGTACAGTCCCCATCATTGCTGGAACTGAACACTTTGCAGATTCTGTCTCGGAATGGATTGACCCTCAGTTCTGGGTACTGCAGTATTTTAGCCATAGGGAGTTTTGCATTCTTATTGTGTCCAACCTTTTCCGGAGCTAATGCTTTGAACTTTTGATGTGCACTGAAAATTTATGTTTAAGTAATAATATAATTAGTCACGAAGATGTGTAAGAAATTACATTGGTTATTATTTCATTTTTATTCATACTTACTATAAGACTTCTTTTTTGGTAAAGTAAGTGAGATCCTGAAATTGCAAGAATAAGTAATTAATATTATTATTCGTCAATAACATTTACGGTAAGAAACTAATTAATATGATTTTTTTATAATATTAATGAGGATGCTATCATACCTCGTAATCCTGAAGCTCTTCTTCTGTGAATTGACTTTTGCCTTGGCCCATACTTTAACAATCTGTTTATGTTGGTAAATTGGCTATTCTAGTTTGAATTAAGTAAAAATAAGTATTATAAAAATTGGATGAAGTAAAAACACATGAAAACACCCAAACAATGCAAACAAGTTAAAGAGAATTTGGCAATTGCTGTCAAGTGTCACCTGAGGTGGCTGTCACTGTCAATAAACTGTCAATGTCAATATAGAACAATTTTTTTAAATCAAGTTTATGCTAAAGAAAAATTCAAAATTGCTTGCGTAGGTAGTGCACTGGACACACTTTATGTCTGCGTTCCAGATGACGTTAATTTTGACCAAAACGCTCAAAACGTCCCCTTCTGCCGTTCCCTTTGGCGACCGGAGTCGTTTTGATCGCGGATCGCGGATCACATACTTTGAATATTGACAATAGTCAATATTCAAAGTATGTGGTTTTGTTATTAAAATATGATTCAATGTGAAAACTCAAATATAACAAAAGTTTAACTATATTAAAATATGATTACTAAAGTAAAAAAATGTAATACTAAAAACGAAACAAATAAAATATTTTATTTGTAAAATAAATGTAACTATAAACAATAAAATTACTTTTATTTACGACTTGAAGAAAAGGATAATATCCAAGTTCGGTTCAATTTACCTATGTATAAAAAAATTATAGTTCTTTTTTTAAACTTTTCTCAAAACGCTCAAAACGATCCATAATCCGTTCCACTTGGGTTTGTATCACTGACGCTCACATGCTAGTGGAACGGGAACAACTACGGTCTTGAGCGTGAGTGTTACTAACGTCATCTGGAACGCGGGGTATATTTATATTTTTATCAAAATAAATTTCTTATTCTTTTCCTTTTATTATTTTTTGATCAATGTTCAGTATCTGGAAAAAATGAAAGTTAAGTTTAGTACCATCAGTATAGCTACGTTATACTATTATTTCAATAATATTAGAGGAGAAGACGATACCATTATTTTTCCTAGAAGCGAATATAGATCTCGGTCTGTACGGTCCGCCAGGTATCAGCTCGCACAGCACGGGGTAGGTGATGATGCAGCTGGTGGACTTCCAAGTGCGATGGCGGGTGAGCACTACGCAAGGCAGCCGCCGCCGCGGGTGTCCGGGCGCCCAAGCTCGATACGTGCTGCAAGCCAGCCTGTCACCTGGAATCGCTTAGCAATCTCAAACTCTACCTACTCCGATTTATATTAGGTACCTATGTCAAAGCAATCATGAAAGAAATCGCTGTATTTATAAACTTACTAGCTGTTTGACCGAGCTTTGCTCGGTATCCGATGAAAATGACATTTTCTAGAAATGATTCCTAGCTAGAACCTATACAAGAATTGTTCGTTTAAAGATATAAGATACAAAGACTATACCGTTTTGCACTAACAGAGTGGTAACTTTATATCTATGGGTGGTCCTCAGGCCTCTGCTGTCATCGCCTACTATATACTCCACCCATCTGATATTCAACCCCTTTTTTATGCAAGAGGTAACTCTTCAGTTCAGTTCAAATCAACTCGGTTAGTTCCTACTTGCCATTAGCGCTGTAATAGCCGCTACTGTTATCCCTCCACAGCCCACAGTAGGCGCTCTCCACCTGAGACGCCGCCAGCAGCTGCGCCAGGGAGTCAGTCCTCTGCTCGCTGACGACGTCGGCCAGCACGGAGCTGCGGTTGCGGCAGGCCTGCTGCGCCTGCGTGAAGTTCATCCTTGTAGCGCTGAGGTGGAACATGCCGGTCCCGGACACGCACGTCGAGTTTATGGATGCTGAGAATAAAATATGTCACTGAAAAAATATTTTGATGACTGATGAGCTATGCTATGTGACAGTGCCGGTGGAATAAAAAATCTCAATGATATCACTGCAACTGCTTTTTCGAAGAGTCGATTTTCGTCGCGATAAAATGTATATTAGTTACAACAAGGTCAACTCCACGCCTGCAAACATTTTGTAAAATTACAGTGACAGCCTACTCAAAAGAAACAAAATGTTAGCAGCTTTATTTTATCTACTAGTTAGATGACGCTTGTAACTCCTTCCTACATTTTTCCGTGATAAAAAGTATCGTAGGGGTAGATATGTCCTTTCCTGGGACTCCAAGTATCTTCATATCAAACAGCTAAATTGGTCAGCGGTTTATGCGTGAAGAGGTGAAAGACAGACAGACGGACAGACAGACAGACACACTTTTGCGTTTATAATATTAATATGGATAACATAATAATATGGGTTTCAAACAAAGACTTCTATTTAAACTTTGGTTTCAAAGACTTACGTAACGGTTTGCCGTAAATGCTATAATAGTCGAAATTCGTATCATTGACCAAGGACAGTCCACCGTCAGACTCCGCACACTTCAGCAGCTCACAGGTATACTCCAGCCGCTCAGTCAAGTTCAGTCCCGGCGGACTAAAGTTCAGTGCCAGCGCCTTCTTCTCTATGCCAAGTCTCTGGCAGCTGGTGAGCGAGGTGAAGTACTCCCTGGCCACGATCCCGAGGTTGGACCGGTGGCATTTCTCCAGGAGGTGGTATTTTGGGATACCTGTATTCCCGCCGCACTGGACATCGTTGGCCTCAGTTGGCCATTGTAACACGATTATTATAAGACAATGCAACGTGTATAATATCATTTTTGTTGCAAGTTGCAATGGAGTCAGTACCTACTCACTGTGATTATCACGAAAGTATAATCCAGTAACTGGAATACTGAATCTATTGTAAGTTGTAACTGATTGTTGTACTGTCAGCAAATACAGTATATATAAATAACTACAATCAACTCATTGAGATTTTGAATGACATACCTAGGTGATAGGGGTAAACGAGCTAAAGGATAAATTATTGTAAAGCAATAAAGTTAATCTTATTATAGTACCTAGACATATGCATTATGCACATACAAAATACTTAATATTCATTATTGTGTACTAATTTAAAAAATTTAAACGACCTCCAAAAAGGAGGAGCTGGTTAGCTGTTTGCTGATGTGGACGACCTGAATTTACTTAGTTGTTTTAATTAAAATACATTAGATTCAGAGAAAATGTATTTCTTTGTTAGTAATATAAGCTGTACCAATGTTATATCACAGTATAGCAATATTGGGATATGTCATATTGCTATACTGTGGTTATATTATTTTCATTTATTAGCTTTTGCTGACCGTACCGTAACCTTACTCCATTCACTATACTTGACGTGAATATAATACCTATCAGTCACAGAGGACATTAATTTCACTTAATTATAACTGCTTTTGAGGCTATTTCCTGATCTGTTCTCAGTGCCGGCTTTAGCTGGTGCTAAAGCCGGCACTGTAAAGAGCAAACAAAAAGGGACACGCCCAGGGTATTGGACCAACACCCTATTTTTTTTTAATCGTTGGGGATGCATTTACGTGGTATGTGGGACTCCCCGGGGTGGACGTAATATCCGCACCCGGGACTACCCACTAAAACCCCAACGGTGTTCCTGCTCCTGAAGGTGGGACTACGAGAAACGCGTGATACACGACTGCAGTACCACCACTTGGACCAACACCCTGGGTGAGATTTCAACATAAATAAAAACCGACCCTGCGCGTGCCGTATTCCTTTTTGTTTGCCCTCGGTGAGCCTTTTTATCCGGCGCCCGGGTGATTGCCCTGTGTATTATTTTCCTCTATGGTGGTTGCCCAACAACCCACCCGAAAAGCTACTGTCTACGTAGCTACCAGCTGTCTGTACTCTGTAGCCTGTACCTACTCACAAGCTGACATGATGAATTTTTTTTCCTAAAAATATGCTTTTAAAAACTTTTTAGTGAATTTGTAAAGCCTTGAATGTCTTTTGACACGTAGCGTCAAAATCTAATAAATCGCCGACGTTTGCTGATTGTCAAAACTTTTGAAATGCCGTATACAATAATTTATTTGAAATAAAATAAATAAAGTGAACCGATATACAATGGGTTGTTTTTATTCTAGACGTGTTGAAAATGTAAGTAAACCATATTTTACCGTGCAAAGCACATTTTAAGTCGTAGCCTCATGGATTTCTGAAAAAAGTACCTTCCACTCTATCAACTGTTATGCATAGAATTAGAACGTATTTTGATATCGTTGCTGTTATGTACAAACTAGAGTTCGCAACTGTCCACATAGTCCACAGTCCACAGTCCATACTATCGAGGAATACTGTTTAAAGTGCCTGTGTCCTAACTCCTAACGTAGCTTAGGTTGCACACAAGATGTTGCTGGTTTGAACAAATGAACACGTCTTTGTATTAAACGTTTTGATAATCTTCAAAGAAACTTCGCTTAAGGCCATCCCCTGAGCAAACGACCTTGACCATACATTTGCCGCATTGCCGAGATCGCGCCAAAATCCAATTTTTTAGTTCAAAATTGACCAAAAATAAATTTAAACGTCCAGTCTGTAGTTACTTAATGAAATTGTCGATCTATTGGCGTGTATTTCAAATAACCGTAATTTGTAATTACTAGGGAGATACTGAATGTATTCTTGAATTTAAATAAATTGGTATTACTTTGGAAGCTGATATCACGAGTATAGAAAACAAAAATAGGAAATTAATAACTATGAAAGGGACGTTCATATACCGAAGATTATTGCTCATCATCGTAATTTGATTTTAGCTGTCGCATATATACCGACGCACTTAGAAAACTTCAATAGTGCGATGCAGGAATGTGGCGCTGATTGTAGGTGCCGCCACAAAAGTTTCATCTCTTCCAGGACAGCCCTTACGACATGTCGCCGATCCGTCATCTACCGGTGATCTTCGTGAACGGCGTGCCGGGCGCTGGTAGCCAAACGGTGGCCGAGACCATCGCCACCATGACGGGCTACACCACGGTGCGGCCCGGCGACCTGCTGCGACACGAGGCCGCGCGCGACACGACGCGGGGACGACTCGTCGCCGATAGGATGCGGGCGCAGGAGGAAATACCCGATGTGAGTAGGCCTTACAGAATTTTCAGGATGACCACTAACAGAATTGTATCATAGGAAAAATTTCAAACATTATAGGAGTGCCATACATTGGTACAAAGGGTTCGACCTTATTAGAAACGGCGTAAATATACTCTTGTAATGCCTCGATCGTGGGAATCGTAGACACAATATATTTCCAATTGTTATACGGCAGCCGGGTGCCGCTTGGGGATTGACGGGTTACACCAAGTAGCACAAGTTGGCTGGGGCCTGGGGTCCAATGTGTATTGGAGATTTTAAGAATCTCGAACACTTAGGTAAAGTAAGTTATGACGTAACTCCAGAAAAGTTACGTCATAACTTGTCTTTATTGAGACTTCGTCATGGGGTATTCACTCTGGTAGATTCGTATTTTACTTTCCAGCAATTAACGGTGGACCTAATAAAGGAGAGCATGCTGCAGCAGCAGGACGCGACGGGGTTCATCCTGGTGGGGTTCCCGCGCACGCGCCGCATGTCCAGCATCTTCAACAGACAAGTCAAATGCCCGGAGAAGATCGTCGCGCTAGAAGTGGATGATGAGGTATGACCCTTCCAGTTCCGATAGGCCGGGTCCAGCCAGCAAGAATTTAAACAGTAGCGGCGTTAGGTGTGGGGGGCGACGCTGGGCGACCGCCCAGAGCGCCGGATAAAAAGGAGCGCTGAAGGAAAGGGGGTGCCAATTTTTTCAACCGTTTCAGCACCCTTGGAAAATATCTCGCCCAGGACGCTGGTAGTGCTAAAACTGGCAACGAATTTAAGATTAATTTACGTGGGAGAGCCATGCTCCGGCACGAATGGGCCGGCTCGACCGGAGAAATACCACGGGCTCACAAAAAACCGGTGTGAAACAGCGCTTGCGCTGTGATTCGCCGAGTGAGTGAGTTTACCGGAGGCCCAATCCCCTACCCTATCCTCCTCTATTCCCTTCCCTCCCCTATTTCCTTCCCTTCCCTACCCTACCCTCCCCTATTCCCTCTTAAAAGGCCGGCACGCACCTGCAGCTCTTCTGATGCTGCGAGTGTCCATGGGCGACGGAAGTTGCTTTCCATCAGGTGATCCGTTTGCTCGTTGGCCCCCCTATTTCATAAAAAAATGCTATAGGCTTCCACTGTGTCCTACCAAGCTCTTAAGTCTAAATTAACAGCGAAGACTGAGTAGTGATCAGATAACTGCTGCTGTATGTCGACATCTTTAAGGCCTGACTGGTTATTCAACTAGTCTGAGTAAAACAACCTCTATATGCGGATTTCATAAACATTCGAGACTAATGATTTGGTATTTGGGTGCAAATATAATATGTATTCGTAATTTGACTCAACGTCCAGGTGGCAGCGACTCGCCTGCAGAACAAGCTGTCGGAGCTGGGTCGGCCGGCGTCGGAGGTGAGCTCGGCGCGCCAGATCGTACGCCGCGCCGCCAGTAACGTCCGCAGCGTACACAAGCGGCACAGCGGCCATGTTGTCACGGTGAGATTTCATTTTTAACCTCTGACGAAATGGGTGTTACAAGTTTGATGTATCTGTTTGTGGCATCTGTTCGTGGGTCCTAAACAGTGGCGGCTTTACCCATTGCGAGGCCCCGGGTGGCAGGTCTTTGCGATGCCCTTAGTCCTACGGAGAAGTACCTATGTGATGTGAAAGTAGGTCTGGTAACTGGTTGTTTGGTAGGTATTTGTTATATTTGACGAGAAATGCTTAATTTATACAAACAAAATATAAAATTTGAGTAAAAACTCTGCATATTTTTTTATTTGTTAATTGTTTGACGTGCGAAGCCCCTAAAAGAGCGACGCCACGGGCGATTGCCTTGTTCGCCACCCGCTAGGGCCGCCACTGGTACTAAATAAATAAATATCTAGATATTATAATATTTTGATTTAGTTTTTGCAAAGTTGACATGGCCCAGATATTGGCTTTAAATATCGTCTCGCAACTCTTTTTCAAATCATTAATTTTGTATTGTTTCTAGAATCTACAGATGAGTATATTATCGTGATCTTTTATAATATACCGTACGTCTTTTTCCTTATTACTTTTGCAGGAATAAATCAATAAACCCTTTTTTTTTGTTTTTTTTTTTTGCTTTACGCATCCCCGGCATTGGGGATATCGGCCGGGGTATGTGGGACTCCTGCTACCCACTAAAACCCCATGGTGCTCTACTTATCGCTTAAGGCAGAGTTGCGGGTACGATAGAACCTACCGCAACTCTGCCAGCGATCGTCCACATTTTGCAGACCCGTCACCAGCCCGCTACACGGGGGGCCGCGATGCGTGGCGATGCGCAGGAACACCTTGCACGTCGCGGCTCTCTCTCTAATACTCGGTGCAATGGACGGCGGTGTCCCCACACCACCGCCCGAAAAAATCAAATTACCCTACACTATTTGCTATGATAACTTGGATGTTTTAGGTGAATAGTGCCGACAATCCAACCACTCTGGCGTCCACCCTGAAAGAGATGCTCTCAGACATGATCCAGGACAAAAAGGAGCCACAGGAGGATAGCAGAAGAGAAGAGAATATGCCGGACGTGACGTCATCGCCCGCCCTTCTCACAGAGGAACAGCAGGAGAGAGAAATACAACCACAGAGCATAGAAGAGCCTGTGGTTACTTAACGGAATTACATATAGAGGGGGATTTAGGCAAATCACAAACTATGTGTGTGGAATTGTAGACTTCATATGATTTTTGTATTTTAATTCGTTTAATAAATATATTTTGTTTTTCAAGTTTTACTATCTTGACGAAAGTTTAGGTAGAAATTTTTTTAATGAAAAACACCAATTTTTATTGAACCTTTGTGTTCCGACTTGTTTTTCTTTTATCGAAATCAAATAGAAGATAGCTTTTAGATGGGTATAGATGGGCGCGACCATTAATTACTTAGGTCCTCCTCCTAGGCAGATGCCTAGGAATCAACTTCTCTGATAGTACCTACTACAGTTCATTGAATTTTTTATTCCTGTTTTGAGCTAAGATATCGCTTTAAAAATAGCTTTCGTTGTAACTTGTATGCAGTAGGTATATTTAATAACTTTTAGTTGTACTGTATATCTTATATCTTTAAACGAGCAATATATATATATATATATATATATATATATATATATATATATATATATATATATATATATATATAATTGGAATCTCGGAATCGGCTCCAACGATTTTCATGAAATTTAGTATATAGGGGGTTTCGGGGACGATAAATCGATCTAGCTAGGAATTATTTTTAGAAAATGTCATTTTATTCGTGTTTTTTATTGAATACGGAGCAAAGCTCGGTCAAACAACTAGTTTTGTTTTAAGTGCCATGAAAAAATTAAATTTATTTAATTTGAAGAAATAAAAATACCCTATTGAGCCATAAGTTCATGACGAGACTGACCGAAATATAAAACCTCCTTTCTCATATTTACGATTATGATACTGGCCAATTAATTTATTTTTAAATTTCAAAAATCAATTTTCCATCAACAATTGACATGCGACGTCTTCATTTGTCACAAGATTGCGTGGATTTGGACGAAAACAACACCGATTTCGAATTTCCAAGCGCCGACTTGCATGTCGAGAAAAGTGTTTGATATTTTCTGATTACGAGAAAGTTTAAGCTATCAAACTGGATAAATCAGTGATTAAAGTTATGAAAATCAAGTTACGTAAGTATTTCTCAGTTTAATCATAGAAAACTACGATTTATTCAGTAGGTAAATACTAAGTATTTTAGCACTCGAAAGATTTCAGTTTTTTCAAACACAACGATAGTAAATGTAGCTTTTCTAATATAAAATTTAGATGCATAATATTATTAATAGTATTTTACTATATACTTTCATTTATCTCTGTGTTTAAATGTAGGTACAAAATTAATACTTAATTATTTGAAACAGATTCATTAAAATATATCATTTTCAAATTTACTCTGCATGTCTACGTGGCTTCTACGAGATTTCGTAGGCGTCTCGTAGAAGTCTCGTAGACACGCTATTTGAGATCTTTACCTCTTTTAGCCGATCCATCGACGCCGATGGCCGACATGAGCGCTCGGATAAGCTGGCCCATGGTGAGCCAGCCAATTCTGGACGCCTTTCAGTCACCTCAGACCGTCGTCGTCGGCACTGTAAAGAAGAGGCGAGGGAACCTGCCCAAGAGCTCCGTCAGGATCCTCAAGAGGTGGCTCTACGACCACCGGTATAACGCCTACCCCAGCGACACAGAGAAGATCGCGTTGAGCCAGGAAGCCAATTTGTCGGTGTTGCAGGTACCCACATTTTTTACTAGTTTTTAAATACGGTTGTATTACTTATATTGAGAAAATTTTGATAAATTATAGCATAGTCATAGACTATTTTTGCCGCCTAAAAGTACGGCACCGGCGAAGTGTCTTTTTCTGTGTGAGAAGTTTCGGACAGTTGCAAAGGCAATAAAAATAAGTTTAAACGGCTGAACCGATTTAGATGGTAAGTATGAAGATTCAGAGACGGGAAAGGGCATAGGAAAGTTTTTTTTGCGAAAAAATTTACGTTTCCCACGCGATAAACACATTATCTTATACATATCTTTAAACGAGCAATTCTTGTAAGTATATAATATTATGTATATAGTATATGTATATAATATTATGTATATAGTATATGTATAGTATTGGAATCTCGGAATCGGCTCCAACGATTTTCATGAAATCTAGTATATAGGGGGTTTCGGGGGCGATAAATCGATGCAGCTAGGAATCATTTTTAGAAAATGTCATTTTATTCGTGTTTTATCTTCGATCCGAGCAAAGATCGGTCAAATAGCTAGTAATTTTAAATAATATGTGACTATGTACAGGTGTGCAACTGGTTCATCAACGCTCGTCGGCGCATCCTACCCGACATGATCCGCAAGGACGGCCATGACCCCCAGCAGTACACAATCTCCCGCCGCGGCCGCAAGCCCGCCGTCCACCACTACCCGCCGCCCCCCACGGTACCACCGCCACCCACCTGGGCCGGAGTCGAGGTGCAGGTCAGTCATATAGTGCAGCGCCAAGAGGTTTTAACCTCCGAAAATTGTAATAGTGAATGGATTTTTGTTTTTGAGGTGTCATTTTCTTTTTACTACTTATAACTTGCAAAGTTTACCAAAAAAATGTTTGTGTTCTTAATTTTTAAGTTATTTAATGAAAAATTAATATTTCACCATATAAAACCAGTAAAGAAAAAATTTTCTTGTGCCTGTTTGTGGGAATATGTGGAGCGAGGTGGAATGTCCGGTCAGGCCGAAGCCCACGTGATACATTTCAGCTGTCGTATATATACCGACGCGCTCAGAAAACTTCGATAGCGCGATGCAGGAATGTTAGGCGAATTGTGGGTACCGCCACATCACTCCCCCACGAAGACCGGAGGTCGAATCTTGAAGTCTTGTCGCTTGAGTCGCCAGGGCCAGAGAGTTCCAGTGAGTCGGAACTGTTGCAGTGAGTCCCAGTGAGTCGGAACTGTAAGCTGCTGCACGGGATCCAGTGAGTCGGATGCTGCCGTGCGGGGCCGATGCTACGTGCTGACCAGGAGAGATGTGCTCTGCTTGCTGACCGGTCGGTGTAGTGAGAAAGCCCGATGATGCCGATGCGGAGTCCGCCCAGGCCGCGGTACATTGCGGCTAGTGGACGAGATACCCGATGAGGCGATGCTGGCTGGCGCGGTGCGGAGGGACGGGGAGTGATGATGATGAAGGGAGGCGTGTTCTGTCGAGGGTCACCAATGTGGGGATATGTGGTGGCCAAACAAAGGAAGATCTTCCGACCGAGCGAGGTGGAATGTCCGGTCAGGCCGAAGCCCACGTGATACATTTCAGCTGTCGTATATATACCGAGTACCGACGCGCTCAGAAAACTTCGATAGCGCAATGCAGGATGTCAGGCGAATTGTGGGTACCGCCACACTGTTATTTAATGACTCTTAGCCGATTATTTACATTGAAAATTTACCAAAAACATATTTTTTAAAAAGAAGTTTGCTTTGCAAGCTCAATATAACTATAAGATTTTTGCAAAGCTTTAAAAAATATAATTTTTTAAAGTTTTAAAATATTAAAAAAATATATTACATTTTATTATTTTGCTACTTAACTGAAAAAAAAGAAATATGCAGGTTTTCTTAAAAACACAGTTTATGAGTTAACTTTAAGTGGAAGAGAATAATTTAAAAATCAAAAGCACAACTTTTCAATAGGTTAACTTTGTATCCAAAGGGTGAAAATCTCGTTACTGACGCTTCGCATTATCTTTTCTTTTGTCTACCGTCACTGGCATGTCTTTAGAACCGTGCGCAAGCCTGAACCGAATCGAAAAAGTGATAAGGCTAGACATTGCTGTTCTGTTCGTCCATCCCACTTTGCGGGTTTCTACCCTGATCTGTCCGTTTGCAGCACGTGGATGGCGAAGGCTACGGCGGGGGTCTGCTGGTGTACCGCCCGGAGGGGGTGGGGGGCGCGGGGGGCGGGGGGTACGACGCCGCCTGGCACCCCGTCGCCTACGGCAGCGATGAGGACCACAAGCCTATCATACCCGAACCGTAAGTGCTAGATGACGCCCGCAACTCCGTTGCGCCAAAACTCGTTTATCGCGCGGGAACCGTACATTTTCCGGGTTAAAAAGTATCCGAGATGTTCTTTCCCGGGACTCCAAGTATCTCCATACCAAATTTCAGCAAAATAGGTTCAGACTTCAGGGGTTTGGGCGTGAAGTGGTAACAGACAGACAGACACACTTTCGCATTTATAATATTAGTATGGATGGTTGTGTGTGATTCTATAGTTTGCAGATTAAGCATCTGAATTATTCTGAGTGTAGATGCGACTCTGAATAAAATCTCAAGGCACATAAATATACGCCACATTTTTTGATCCAATTTCGTTACCAATAGAGCTGTTTACTGTGGGGCTATTAAATCTTATTAAGAAAGCCGGAATTTCGGAACAATTTTTTACTGTAGCCGTGGCTTGTGATGGCACAGCTCCTGTGTCAGATGTGTCTTGGAATAGCCCGGCATTAATTCCACTTATGCCACATTTTTATCTGCAGGTTATCCCCGATGCTGGCGCCGGGCGAGATGGTGGAGTTGACGGAGCACGGGTGGCAGCCGCAGCCGCCGCCGCTGGTGCGCCGCGTCAACCCCGACCCGCCGCCCCCCGTCGCCGTCGAGCTGGAGGTCACTACCACCGACATATAGCCTGGATACTTCCATAGTCTTTTTAGGGCGCTTTTTTCTACTTCAAGATTGCTTGAAGAAAATTTACGCAGTTTATGACTGTTTTGGTAGGGTGAGATAGAACAACGATCAGATGATGACAGGTAATAATTGGAATTATTACCTAATTAATTTAAACCTAAATGCACACATCAGCTAAGTATGGATGAGTGATTAGTTATGCGCGGTATTTTTGTTCCACGAGAAGCCTAAATTCTAATGGTTAGTTATTCTAATATAGATAAAATAAGTTTTTAATTGTGGATTCATTGAAGACTAATGCTGTCGTGCATGCTAGCATACGTGTAAATAAAGTAGTTAACTCCTATTAAGTAAGTAATCTAAGTTTGTCGTTTTTAAATTAATTATTGTCTTGTTGTATAGTTCAGTTTAGTAAATATTCCGTTTATGTTCCTGTAAATATTTACATTTTGATAATAAACGTTCAAAAGTGCTTTATTTTTTCTATTCATGATTACAATCCCCCAGACTTATTCTATTAGCGTTAGCGATTCGAAGGACGATTGCGCGTCGACGCCGTCCGGTATCTTTAAATGTGATGACAATTACAACACATAACCTAACCAATGTGATGCCTTTCCGGTTTCAGAACTAATTTAACAATAAAACACATAGATATAACAAAGGTAATATTTAAATATAACAAGCGTTTAGTTCCCTATGTACAGTTGCGACGTCGCTCAGTTGGCCGCCACGATGGGGTCCAGCACCGCCACCACCTGGCTGAAGATGTTGTCTACTGAGTCCTCGGCGTTTATCTGACAAACATAAGAAAACGTTCATTAATTAGTAAATAGCAAAAAAAATCTGTAACGATAAACAGGTTTTAAATTGTAAGACCACTAGAACAACTCTTAGGGTTGATTCAGACCGCAACGCGACGCGTAGATGCATTTCTAAATTAGTATGGATTTGACAGATTCGCAAGACGTCTCACGCAATTGAAATCTGTCAAATCCATACAAATTTAGAAATGCATCTACGCGTCGCGTTGCGGTCTGAATCAACCCTTAAAATCAGGACCGACGCAAATGACAAGTCAACATCGTCCCATAAGAGTGCACTCGCACCGCTTCTCGTCCCATCAAAATAATCTTAAATCAAACATTGCGCTTTCCCTTTTCACTTTATACGGTCAACCATTAACCGATTCAGTGCGGTGTCATTTTTCGCAATTTCACGCGCCTGGCTGCGAACAAATATTTCGTATCTTTTTTTTTTTAATGAAATAAGGGGGCAAACGGGTCACCTGATGGAAAGCAACTTCCGTCGCCCATGGACACTCGCAGCATCAAAAGAGCTGCAGGTGCGTTGCCGGCCTTTTAAGAGGGAATAGGGTAATAGGGGAGGGTAGGGAAGGGAAGGGAATAGGGGAGGGTAGGGAAGGGGATAGGGTAGGTGATTGGGCCTCCGGTAAACTCACTCACTCGGCGAAACACAGCGCTAGCGCTGTTTCACGCCGGTTTTCTGTGAGAGCGTGGTATTTCTCCGGTCGCGCCGGCCCATGTGCCGAAGCATGGCTCTCCCACGTATAAAAAACAGTATCTCCTCTGAGGCGCCTTCCGCAAGGAACTTTGATATCTCCTCTCGGGCGCCACCCGCCAGGGATTGTAATTTATCGCTGTTTCGTCTGTTTCCAATTGTTTTTTTCTTTTAGTAGCGACCCAAAGGCGAACGTGAACGGAATTATAGTTAATTTCAAGTATTTAAAAGTGACTATTTACCTGTACAAACAGAAATGGAAGGTAAGTAACTTATTTTTAACAGGTGTTGTAAACCTTTGGTTATATTGATCAATTTATTTTCGTTTTATTGTAGAACCAGGCCTGTCCCACCTCAGGGTCTACCAAAGATCAATACAGCTTAAATCTAAACAAAACAATAAAAAACATAATTTACTCCCAAACTAGAATCACAGACGTAGGAATCAAGACAGCCAAGCTAAAGTGGCATTGGGCTGGCCGCGTTATCCGCATAAATCTAGGCAGGATATCGACTGAGTGGGTATAATATATATCTAGGCCTAAGACGAGATAGCGCTATGCTCTAGAGGTTTTTTTTGATCCGAAAGCAGATCATTGTAATCCTGATGTTAAGACGAACTTTGAGGATCTATTAATGAGACCACCCACTGGAGGCATATCAGCTGGGCTGGCAAACGGTGACGCTGAAGCAAGATAAGTGAATGATTCGGGCGGCGCCTTTGCCCAGCAGTTGGATAGTGTATTTATATTTAGGCTGACTTATAACGATTATTTAAACTTGAAATCGTTTTTCAACATTACGTTAACTTACTATATTCCTTTATTTAATTATACAGAATCACAAATCAGCGATGGTTACTTCACAAACAATCATCATTGCATTTATATTACCATTATAGAAAACATAATAATATTGTAGTAAAATAAGAGCTAGGTTATAAGAAATTAAGATAATATGTCGTTATTTCTTTTAAATAAAATGAAAAAATATTACAGAAATGTAATTACGACGACCAAACAACTACGCAATGGAATGTTAGACATACAAAATTCTGACTTTGGTACGTGTAGACCACGCAAAGTTGTGATAGCGCCTGAAAACAAATGTGGATTTGTATGTCAGATATTATACGATATATTTAAATTAATTTTATGTTACATAAAAGCTTATTTTTCATAATTTTGTCTAATATTCGAAAAAACCGAAAATCCGGATTTTGAAAAGTAAAAATCCGGATTTTTCAAAGGCCAAAAAAATGCGGATTACGAGTATCCGCATTTTTCGGATTTCGAAGTATCCGGATTGCAATCCCTAATCATGAATAAAATTCCTCTATGATCAGTAAACAGTAGATACGCGACGAAAAATCTTGCGCGTGCGTCACCGCTCGCTTGTGAGTCCCTACTGATTGGACACCTGCGGGTGGTACTTACAGTTCGATACCTATTCTCGCGAGTGGGAAAGGCCTGCCTTAGTATGAAACCGCCATAGACGACGCGCACCTGGCCGCAACGCGGTCAGCGGCCACACCATACTTTCGATGGCCGCCGCGACCTGGCCGCTAGTGCGCGCCCGGGCTTATAGGACATGCAAAAGTTATCATTCAGTTATCATCATCAAACTAAATCCATCATACTACTCACCCTCTTGAGTTTGTCGGGGTATTGCGCTAGCACCTGGTCGTTGTTGTCGAGGAAGGTCTTAAGGCGGAGTTTGATGGTGTCCTCGTTGTCGTCCGCCCGGCCCGAGCTCGCCGCGCGACCCAGCAGCCGCTTCGTCAGCGTCTCCGACGACGCCTCGAAGTAGATTATCACCTGCAGAAGGCAGAGTGAGAAAAGTATATGTAGTTAAAAAATAATATTTCTTGTGTCTCAACACTCTCAAGTCTTGTCCATAAAGTTAATGTACCTAGCGGAATAGAGAAACAAAGGCCTGCCGGGCTACAAAATGGTCGCTTTGGAGGTCATATATGATTAATTTTTTCAATCATAATATGATTAATTTTTAAACTCTACTTTGCGTGCAATTCATATAGTGATTCACTTAGATTAATGATTGGTCCCGCGAGCGGCGCTCGCGCGCGGAAACTAATCATTAATCGAAGCGAATCACTCTTAAGAGTGATTCGCTTCGATTAATGTTTCCACTCCACTTTGCGTGCAATTCATATAGTGATTCGCTTACATCAATGATTGATCTCTCGCGCGGCGCTCGCTCGTGGCGACCTATCATTAATCGAAGCGAATCACTATATGAATTGCACGCAAAGTGGAGTTTAAAAATGAATCATATTATGATTCAATATATGATTCTCCAAAGCGACCATTTTAGCCCCACAGAGCAAGAGAGATGTCACTATCAGTAACATTGCGTGGTAAAAAGAGACGTGTGATACATGACAGCAGCACTCTTTTCTTGACGTCCAGTAGGCACGTGCCGCACGTTGACAATTTAATCTCATAGAATTCATGTTCAATCATGCTTGTGTAAGTGTATACGTACACATATTTTTCACGCAGATAAAAACCAATTTCGGTTTCGTTTGACAGCTAGAGACTGCAGCTCTATTCCGCTAGGTAGGTATATTACCTTTATGGTCCTGTCACGGTCGCGCACGTATAACCTAGAAGTATCGTTAACGCGATATCAATAGCATATTGGTAATGCATTGTATATTACAGTCCATGTACTCAATTGGCTCCGCAGATAAATAAATAGAGATTTATAGCTGTTTCTTTTGTTAGAATTGATTGAATTACATAAATGTACTTATATATTTACTGTGGTACCCTAGGATTTCAAAGAAAATCTAGCGTCAATCATAAGATTCTAAGTGGTCACGCTCTTCTCTTCGAGTTTTCGCATTTTCGTTAGATCGCTCCATGTAGTTCGCCTTTATTCGTCTTACTTCGCGAATAGCCTGGAGGATTAGCAGTTCCTCAAAAATGTCAACAACATAGCATTATATTATGTATCAATAAACTCACAGTAACGGGTGCGATGGCGCTCTCGAAGGCGATGCCCTGCGACTTCTCCCGCGGGTAGCCGTCCACCAGGAAACCCTTAGCCTCGTCAGCCTTCGCCAGCATCGCCTCCTTCAGCAGCTCCAGTACTATCTCATTCGGCACCAGCTCACCTAAAGTAGGGGAGTAATTCGTTAGTTCTAGAGAATTCGGGCTGCTGTGGACTAAACATCATCGATATATCATGATACATCATCTTCCGCTCTTCGTGTAGGTGCATAGTTAAAAGAGAAGGAATGATATTTTGACAAACCAGCAAGCGTCTTGACTTTGACTATTATCTAAGCTCATGTATAGAAGCTTATATTATTATCTGATTGAATTCGCCGATCTCAGAGAGAGATTAGCACAATCAATCGAAATTATTTCTGTGTTGGATAGCCCACCTATATTTATAGTAAAGAAAAAAGGTACTTATGTTATAGTCTATAGAAAAAAGTAATCTTACTGAATCTTAATTAATTATCATACGCTAAGTGTATAATTTTAACTTCTTAGCATATTCATAGTGTGGCAGACAGTTATGCTCAATCAGGCACAACGATCTTCAGACGATTGACAAAAACTGTTGCCACGCGTTTATTGCCCACTGTTGCAGACAAATTGAACTCCTAACTAGTCTATTCGTGCTAAGAATGCAGCGAATCATATTTTAATCATTTGATTTTAGCTTTGCGAATCACACTGTCTCCTTTTTCCAAAACCTAAAAGACATTTGCGTTGATATTATGCTCACTGGCAACTACAAAGTGCAAACTTAACGCGAATGGACTTTAGGTGGATATGTCACGGATACTGCTAGTTCCACATAGACCAGTGAATGCTGCAGCTGGACTTTTGTAAAATGGTATTCGATAGTTTCGACAGCAAAGTTGAGAAATGAAAAATCAACTCGATTTGTGATAACACACCCCTAATTAGTGCTTTCTAATTTTACTGAACGGATGGAAAACCGACGGTTAACGAAAGCAAGTTGACTAAAGACCTGCCGTAAAGTCCTAAAAGCACGGTAACAACAAATAAGTCAGTGTCGCAGCTCTGGACTTAGGTACGTAATAGGCAGCATAGGCCATGGCCATGGCCGGTGTCCTAGAAGGGCGGTAGAGTTCGTACACAGGGGCGGCAAAATTAAAGTGGCCTATACTCATAAAAAATATAAACCCGGCCTTGCTGTGTTGTGCCATCTCGTCTTTTGCATATATACTGGGTCGACTGCTTTCAACTTCTAACAGAAACATCCAAGCTCACCTCTTTCCATGATAGCTGTGAGCGTCTTGGCGCGGTCGGAGCCGCTCTTCACCTCGGCCCGCAGCAGGTCGCCGGTGGACAGGTGGGTGAAGCCGTACTTCGCGATGATCTTCTCACATTGCGTGCCCTTGCCTGACCCCGGGCCCCCCAGGATCCACACTATCGGCTTCTTGCTGGTGTCGATTGGTGCCTGGAAATATACACTAGCTGTACTGAGCTACTCCTGGGCAATGATAATACATTTACCAGCATTTTACCAATACATTTTATTCTATTCTATTCTAAAAAATAAATATTTCACCGATAGCAGACGAACGATGTGATATTATATTGATACAGTGATCACTGATGAGTGATGATCCAGTGCTGGTACATGCGATGCTGGCGCCCGCGCCAGGAACCCAGTAAAGTATTAATGTGAATCAGGACATTATACAAGGTGTAACAAAACTAGTTCATACTTCATGACGCTTGGGCGATTGCCCACACAAATCACAAAAAAGTGCTCATTCTGCGCTGCTACTTTCACAGTGAACTCTATATTCGATACATATACAAACCCTAAAGTGTTATCACTTAGTTTTGTTACACCCTGTATACAAAGGACAGTCAACCTTGTAGGCCTGACACTTGCGCGACTTGCACTTCAGCGGGCACGCGGCCTTCTCGCCGCGCGACTCACAACGAGCCTTCGGATCCATTTGATGCTATTTTTTTGTAATTTTTTTTTAAATAAATTAGGTTATATTATATATCAATAGAAAAGTGGAATATATGTCATTTCAAAATGACAGTTTAACTGTCATCAGAGATGCCATAAACAAGCAAAAATAATGTAGGTAGAAAAGAGTATCTATTATTATCTCTTGGGCCCGAAGTTGGATTTGTGACTTGTGTGACTCGTGACTCGTGAGAGCTTGGATCTATCAGCTTAGGTATGTAAGTAGTAAGTACTATAATATACTTGTATAATAATAGCTCCCACACCGGTTTCGGTGACATTGAAACCAGGCCAGCTACGCAGGAGTAATTTTATAGTGCACAAGTGTGTGCGCAGTACACAAGAGCACTCTCTATTACTTTACTCTCATAACCCAGTGGGACGGAAGACCGACACGACTGGCGAGAGATCAGGCGCAGGCGGCAGGACCGACTTTTTACATGCCCATCCGACGCATGGATCATCTTACTTGTCAGACAATCAGGTGATCAGCCTGCATTGTCCTAACCAAACTTGGAAATAATATGTTTCCAACGCGGGAATCGAACCCACGACCTCCGAGTCAAGACTCAAGAGCCGCGCTCTTATACCACTAGACCACGGCGCGGGGCCGTCATATACTTGTAATATCTTATTAATTATTATACTGTTCAGAATAATGACTCTGAATGGTATACGGTTTAGTGTAAGTACTGCAACTATTTACGTTGTATTTTACTCTTCGGTCTCTATATTATAAATAGGAAATATTATTGTATCACAGTGTAGGGAGACAGTCCCAAAATAAAGTGTTATTGGGCGACGCGACGCGGGCGCCGAGCCCGGCTAATCCGCAGCCCGCATACTCTCATTCAAACAAGTACTGTCGTTCGTTCTGTTTTGTTAGCAGCCTAAATACGCAAAAAAAACTTTGTCTTATACAGGATGTAACAAAATAAAGTTATAATGCTTTATGGTAAATATACAGTATCTATGTGTCCCTTAGCGGGCCCCTAGACCTACAATAATATTGAACAATATTTTATTGAACAACTTATTTGACTTAAGGCTATTAGATTGAAAGGCGGGACGTTCAATATTAGCCCTAGACGGTCAATAATATTGGACAGCATGTGATATTGCATAATAAAATTGATCGTCTAGACTCTAGGCCCTAGAGTAAAATATAAAGTTATAGAGTTCTTTCTCTACCTTTTCGATTCTGTTTACTTTTAAAAACGTAACAATAAGATTATAAACTTAGATACTTGGCTCATTTAAAAAAATATTTTAGGACCATTTTTATTGCTTTATTCATTCTTCAATATTATAATTTTTCATACATTGTAGAGTTGCTACTGCAGTAGCTATCTGCTGTAGCCACTAGATCACACACTAATGACAATGCCGAGGTAGTCTATTTTTGTTTATCCGACAATTACTGAGATAACGACCTATTACGAACTCTTTTGTGATGGATTTAAAGTTCAATATCCAATAACAAGAACAAACAATAAAACGAAATCGTATTGTTTATGAGATTTTCAGCAATTTGTTACTGTTGCTTACTCTGAGAAAAATATTAGTTTAAAAACATTGGGAACACAAGTTTTTCTATTAACATGCTTTTAAATATTAAGCTTAAGCTATATGTATCATGTCTATGTATGTAATATTTGAGCACGGTTTTTACCTATATCCTGTTATATCCTGTAGTCTAGTTAATTTGAAATTTTGTATACTTAAGTATAATTGAGAGCCAATGACAATGCAATAATTTGTTAATTACCTATAAAGAATTCGAAAAAAGCATGTTTTTAGGGTTCCGTCCGTTTGGTCCGTCGGTCCGTCTGTCCGTCTTATTGTCTGTCTGTCCGTCCGTCTGTCCGCAGTTTTGCTCAGAGACTATAGGACCTACAAAGCTGTAATTTGGCATGAATGTACCTACATATTAATGATGCCGACAAAATGGTACATGAAATCTTAAAAATATATATATATATATATATATAGTACCTTCCCTACACATCAACCGGGGATGAGTTTTTTTTTCGTGTCCAACGTATCTTGTGGGGTGTCGTTGGATAGGTTCTCTAAAAATATTATGAGTAATCATAGATCATTTTCCAATTTAGGGATCCGTTTGCGAAATATTAAATTTTAAAGTGGAAAAAATCGTTAAAAGTCCAGTGTCCCCCCTTCTACCAGCTAAACGGTTCTTCTGGAAATGTGAAAAAATTCACAGGAGTAGGAAATATGCTGAATTTAAAAGAAAAACTATCACGGCTAAGAAGACTTCATAAGTTTTTGACTAATAGTCGATCAACTAAAAAAAATGTATTCGGCGAAGTATACTTTTCGTCTTTTCGGAACTTTTCGTTCAAATTCCTTTGAAAGTAAAGTCTGAGATGATGTTGTTAGTAATGTAAAATACGTTATAATTTATAAATGTATATTCACTGACCATAGAAAAAATTAAAAAAACCGCGGTACTACGGAACCCTATATTGCTCGTGGCCCGACACGCACTTGGCCGATTTTTTAAACTGTCATTTATTTAATTAGGACTTACTTAAGTATTCCTTAATTATGATTAGATAGAACTTTGTCAACCAAACTTATAATTTGTCATCGAATATTGTATTCAAATTGTATTCCGAAAGTTAATAAAAGTCATTACAGCGACAATTTGTGGGTTCACATAATTTTCTAATCGATAAGAGCACTGGCCTCGTCTGTGTTTAAGCAGGCTTTTTAAACTCCTAACATAATAATATGTGGTTTCTTCCATCCTTAGACTTAAATCAGGCCTCAGGAGAGCATAATATGCTCATTGATTTATTGATTGATGAGCATATTATACTTCGGCACGAGTAGACCGGCTCGGAACGAGAAACACCACGGCCTCTCAGAAATCATTATCGACCACTAAAAACCATACGTGGTTCGGATCGTGAGTGATCTTGAGATATTGTAAACTACAAAGGCAGCTGTGACACAGTTCATACTAGTACGGCTGCCAATGTTTTCCCATATCAGTGAACTTTGTATAGATGTATTCGTTCCTCGCATTGTAAAAAAAAATTGTAACAAAATTGAACAATAAAAAAAAATCTTATATAATATTCTCGTGTATAAAATTCTCGTGTCAGAATGTTAGTCACCGTACTCCTCCGAAACGGCTTTACTGATTTTTACCAAATTTTATATGCATATTCAGTAGGTCTGAGAATCGGCTGACGGCGACCAAGGGCGTCGCCAGCCGATGGCGCAGGGGGGCGCAAGTTGATTTTACCTACTACAGTCTACAATTCATACTTTACTCACTCTCTATAAATGAGAAAAGTAGGTATGAATTGTAGGTAAAGTCGCCAGCACATGAAGCTTTTCACTTGTACTACGAGCCTTACATCTATTACTAGATTTTAATATTATAGTGGTCGTTGTTTGCATTATATTTGGCAACTTTTTTAGAGTCTCTAGGGGGCTGCCCCTCCCTGCTCCCCCCCTGGCAACGCCCTTGACGGCGACCATTGTTTATGCGACGGGATAGCTATGGTCGTTGCCATGGTGACGTACTTATTTAATATCTAAGTCACTTCAATAAAATAATACGGGCGAAATACTTTACTATGCCAAAAAAACGTTTGCCGGTATAGCTACTAGCTATACCGACAAACGCTTTTTATGTTATTAATGCGAAAGTGTGTCTGTCTGTCTGTATGTCTGTTGCATCTTCACGCCCAAACCGCTGAACCGATTTTGCTCAAATTTGGTATATTTGGCTTTGATTTTCGATAATCGCGTGGGAACCGTACATTTTTCCAATATATAAAAAGCATCCTATGTCCTTTTCCGGGACTCAAATTATCTCCATACCAAATTACAGCAAAATCTGTTCAGCGGTTTGGGCGTGATAACAGACAGACATACAGGTAGGCAACAAACACACTTTCGCATTTTCAGTATAACAGTATGAAATTATGAATGTCACACGGAATTAGTTATCATCAGAGATGTTATGATATGTCCATGTTTTGGAAACCAGCCATTTCAGAATCTTGTTATATTTAGCCGACCTTACATTGATCTGTAACAATGTCATGATCTTCAAAAACGTAAATCTGAAAATCAGGCTTAACAATACTAAAAGAATAAATTACAAGCAAAAAACTTTTTGAAAAAAAGCTTTTAATTAAATACTTTAATAAGAAGAAAATAAATTCCCCCTTAAAAATTCTAACTATTAAGTTATAACCTCAATATATTATACAATTTGCATGATAATAAAAGCTTGTCGCGTGATTTGTTAATAATAAACTAGTAAGTGCCAATTCAACTGAGTAAACTGATATAATATTTTTTATTTTATTAAAGTAATTAAATGTTAAGTCTCGCGATAAGCTTTTATAATAATGCAAATTGTATAATATATTGAGGTTATAACTTAATAGTTAGAATTTTTAAGGGGGAATTTATTTTCTTATTTTTAAAATATTTAAATAAAAGCTTTTTTTCAAAAAGTTTTTTGCTTGTAATTTATTTTTTCTTTTTTAGTTAAATCTCTGACTAGATTTCTTAAGTCTACTTGATTGTAGCTTGTTTTGTTTCAAGAATTTGTTAAAATCTGATTAACTTAATTTAAGTCTTTAAGAAATCGTCCTTAATTTTACGACTAAAAAATTAAATATCACTTAACAAAAATGACCGGATTCAACCAGGCCTTTTCTAATGCCCGACTGGTTTTGACTTGACATAACAAGACACGACACGACACGACACGATACGACACGACACGGCACGACAGGACACGACATGACTTTTCAATTTATTCTCAATAAGCCTTTTTGTTTGATACCCATATTGCAGAAGTGCTTTAAAAATAACTATATTCCCCTATCTTAGATGAGCCGCCATATTGGATGTAGAATGACATTACATTCGTTTCCGAGTTACTCTCAATGAGCCCTTTCATTTGATACCCATATTGCAGAAGTGCATTAAAAATAACTATATCCCCCTACCCTGAATAAGACGCCATATTGGATGTAGAATGACATTACATTCGTTTCCAAGTTACTCTCAATGATCCTTTTCATTTGATACCCATATTGCAGAAGTGCATTAAAAATAACTATACAGAGATCTTGGATGAGCCGCCATATTGGATGTAGTATGACATTACATTCGTTTTCGAGTTACTCTCAAAAAGCCCTTTCATTTAATATCTATATTGTAGAATTGCATAGAAAATAACTATTTCGCCATCTTGGATGGTCGGCCATATTGGATTTAGAGTGATGTTACAAACAATATCATGTATTGTCATTCAAACTAAACGTGCCTGTAAAATTTCAGCTCGATCAGTTAAATGTATCTACTCCAAAATTGAGTTACAAGATTTCACCCGAACATACATACTTACATACATACAGAGCAAGTTAAATAAAAGCTTTTAAAAAAAACTCTTAATTTATCCTTTTTATTTTCGTATATCTTTATCTAGTAAGTTCTAACATATTCTGCCACTAACAGGCTTGTTAAGTTTTAAGTAAAAGCCGTCCTGGATTAATAATTAGGCCGTATAGGCCGCGGCCTAGGGGCGGCAGCGTTGTAGAGGGCGGCGGCGTCCTAGGGCATCGGCAGATTTTGTACATGGTACGGCAGTAAAATATAAATCCGGCACTGAGTACAAGAGGTTGATATTTGCATAAATTACTTTCACAAAGCACGCTAAGCTAACCCTTAATAAGCGCAGCGTGATCAATATTCCACAGACTTGAAAGTTAGTAGCGATTTTTTTATTTAATGGAAATTACCTGCCTATATTATTATTTGCCTAATTGCCTAAAATAATCCCTTAAATGTAGAGTTCACTACAACTTTAACCATTCTTACTTAGAATGTATGACAGCCTTGTTAAGTGTATTAGTAGTTTATATTATTAATGCGAAAAGATAATTTTGTAGAGTATCAATACGTTTTCGTTTTATGGATCTATACGGAACTTAACATGAGGGCCTACAGTCGGTTCTAATTGTTAATTTAATGACGAATGCTCATTTTCTGGTCATTGTCTTACCTTCCAATCTTTCAGCTTATACCACGTGGTAACCAGCAACACAATAATATACACATTCAACGTCAGCCTCTCATCCTTGGCACTAGGTTTCATTTAACTGACACTTGTTGTAGGTGTAGTAAATCGTTCGTTTTGCACTATAATTAAATAAACTGTCTAATGTCTTCCTTCAATATTAGATAGGAGGCCCATACGATTAACTAAGCCGTGCTTAGGTACTGTACGTTTTAAATTACTTTTCGCACTTTTTTTTCAACTTCAGTTCTTCATTTAGGTCTAGAAAGCCAATGATCTTATCAATCTATTTTGTTTTTGTTGTCTGTGTATGTTGTAATGTTGATTATTGTTATTGTATTTTTGTCGTCTATGATAGCGTCTTCATTTCGGCGTATGTTTACTGTACATTTACGACGCATTGTGTCGTATTCATTTCCATTAAAATTTGGCGCCCATAACTATAGCCCGATAACGATTTATATTATAGTCGGAAATAGATATTTTAATTTTTATACACTTGTAGAGTCTTCTCTACTTTTCTAACACATTATTATATTACACTTTTATGAAAAATCGTGCTTCAGAAATCGTGACTTCGCTACGTATTGTGAATTGTCAATATCACAGAACATCTCCCAAACGGAGTGCCAAGCGGGGATAGCCAAGTCTCACGGAATACTGGATGTATTTAGAAATGGGAGTTTATATCTGTTCGCGATCTACGTCAGCTTTCAGGGTTTCTCGGATTCATTGCCTTGTGTTTTGTACTTGGTGTTGTTCACATGCGGGAGCGACCGTGATATTAGCTAGGGCCAATTTTACAAGAAATCTGGATTTATTTATTTAACATTCGTTGTAAACAAGACACTTATTACATACTAATTGACATGAAAAGACGATACAAGGGATTATATTTAACTCTATGTATAATTAGTAATCATTTCTCATTCTTTAAAACGCAACTTTTCCTCTATCTCAAAGTTGGTAAACATTGTGGTTAAGTTTAAATTTGTTCACATTTCAATTTTAAATCAACAATATTCCTTTCAGATAAGGGGATATTTTGCTAATCTAAACTAAGTTAATAAATATTGCTCTACCTAATATTGTTATAAGTTATAACTTTATAACTATGATATTGCATTCCGCGTAAATAGAAGCCATGCCCTATCCCAAGTCCCAACTCCCAACCCAACATAAACTAAATGAGGTTGATATAATTATAATGTCCAATTAGGACATCGTTTTAATGCAGCACCATCACAAATACATAACAAAATAATTACAAGTAAAATAAATCATGAAATACTTTCAATACAACATTTATCTCTGTACGTTTAATAATTATATAGAACTTACATAAAAACCGACCAAGTGCGTGTCGGGCCACGCGCAATATAGGGTTCCGTAGTACCGCTAGTTTAAAAAAAATATGGTCAATGAATGTACATATTTTATAACGTGTTTTACACTACTAACAACATCATTTCAGTTTCAATGGGATTTGAATAAAAAGTTCCTTTATACTTCGCCGAATACATTTTTTTTAGTTGATTGACTATTACTCAATAACCTATGAAGTCTTCTTAGCCGTGATAGTTTTCTTTTTAAATTCAGCATAGGTATTTCCTACTCCCGTGATTTTTTTCACATTTCCAGAAGCTACCGTTTGGCTGGTAGAAGGGGTCCCCCCTTCTACCAGCCAAACACTGGACTTTAAACGATTTTTTCCACTTTAAAACTTAATATTTCACAAATGGATCCCTAAATCGAAAAATGATCTATTAGTACTCATAATATTTTTAAAAAGCCTTTTTAATGACACCCCACACGATGTGGTGGATGCGATAAAAAAATTCAATCCCGCTTGATGTGTAGGAAAGGTACCATAAAAAATATTTTTTTAAAGATTTCATGTACCATTTTGTCGGCATCATTAATATGTGCATTCATACCAAATTCCAGCTTTGTAGGTCCTTCAGTCTCTGAGCAAAACCGCGGACAGACAGACAGACAGACAAACAGACGGACAGACAGACCGAAACTATAAGGGTTCCTTGTTGACGGAACCCTAAAAAGCACTCAAATGTTCAACAGGATCTTCGATCACTAATATTAGTGATCGAAGAACAAGATGGAGAAACTATAAAAACCTTTTGATATTTTTTTTAGCAAATTCTTCTTAGTTGCTAATATAATATTAGAATATGTAAGTTGTAGAGTTTGTATCTCTACATTTTGTTGTAGCGACGTATCTGTGAAGTACTAAGCTCCTAAAGGCAAATTCTATCATCTATCATTAAATTATAGGGAAAGTTTAAAATAGGCTTCGTTTTTATTGATTTATACGAATATAACATCTATGAAAATCTCTACATAAGCATACATATAAATATTTGTGTAATACATATTACGTAGGAAAGTATATTAATTTAAACCTATTTTAAGGATTGTTCAAATACGAAAAATCTCTGTCAACGTTGACTTTTCGAGGGGGTGGTAAACAAATCGCGTGCTGGTTAAAATTGGGTTGAACTCTACATAAAAGGTCAACGTGCAAAAATCAATGAAAAGTTATGTAAATCTATAATCTAGGGTCTGTAGAGTATTGAGAATTATCCATTCCCATTATAATAACAATGCCTTGTGATAAGAAAAACGCCTATGACGTAACACTTTCGGATTCGGGGGAAATTTAAAAACAAAACGCATTCAAAAATAGAATATCATATATGTAACATAATAATATTACATATTATATTCAAAAATTTTCAACGTAATTACGCAACTTTTATGTGAAGTATTTAATATTTAATTTAATACAAAGGATTAAATAAAACACACTTACCATTATTTTTGAATTGTAGCGCGGTTTGTTACGGTGAGAAACACACTGACGGCGCGGCCGGCGCGGGGGGACTGCGGCTGTTCGGGCACGCGGTCAAGGCCACGGAACTGGCACACTCAACCCCGCGCGCGGGAAAATTTCACGCAAGATGGCGGATGACAGCTACTGCAGCGCTGAAAACACTGAAAGGTTCGTTCGCTGGTTCGGTAATCCGCAAGATATCGTTGATTGAACGACCGATTAGATAAAAATTTCTTGGATAACGGATAATGCAATTTTAATTATAGTAACTTTATAAACGTACTTATCTTGAAATTATTTTTTCAGCAATCAGCGTTGACATTGAGCAACTGGTGAACATTTTTAAAATCTCAAAATTGAGACGCTGTCAATTATAATATTACGTAAAAAATAAATCAAAAGAAATTATTATAAACCAATGTAGGCAGGTATTAGATACAAGTAAATTATAATATAATTTAATGCTTAATTAAACAATATGATTTTTATTAAAGTGCTTTTATTTTAATTACAAATACCAACTGTAAGTACATAATGTTCTCTTTTGAGACTTTACATGGCAAAATATTCTATTCCAGAAAGTAACAGTATTGTTTTATTTTAATTTTATGTCAACTAAGATGTGTTATTTTCAAGATAACTAGGTATAGTGAGTGACATGGCAAAGCGCGCCACCGGCCACCCCGGCAAGTACGCCATATAGCTATAATAATTCCATAAGTACTTACTGGAAATTCCGATTCCATTGGATATCTCCAATCAGCAGTATGGGATTATAGCTATATGGCGCACTTGCCGGGGTGGCGCGCTTTGTCACACTCACTATAATATAATATATTGAACTAAATAATATTATATAAACTAAATATATAAATTTTGTTCTTAATTTGGCTAAACATATCAAAGTTATTTTTTTAAATATATATTATTGAATGCAGTAACAACTATGAATTTCATAGTTCTATCTTCTCTGCTACTAAAATAATTTTAAATTTAAATAATAAGTACAGTGACTTACAAGGAACCTAATTTAGGTTTTATATTATTATAAATTTTGTCATTTTCGTTGGCCCCTGCAATGTGGTTCTTACCTTTAGAGGTAATCGTCTACTCTATTCTAAGTTAAATAATACACTGTAGATAATAAAGAGATTATAATTATTTTTCTTAAACTGTATTGAAATGTTTTCGCATGACTGTAAGCTCAAATTTCTGATATATAAGATTTATTTTTCATTAATTATACAAATCGGAGATATTTTTGTAGACCGTAATCGCGGGGTCTTACACTAATAACCACATCGTATAATTTCGACGGCGACGCGCCGTATGAAGGGATCGATGTGAGAACTGTCGCTTCCTCTCGGTCTTTGCATATTAAAGAGCTATAAGAGCTGATTTTGCTGTAATTGCTGGTAGCTTAACTGTTTATAGATCATTTTTTTCAGAGTATTCAGTCTCGAAATCAGCGGGCAATGGAGCGGTAGCGGCGGCGCGCGGCGCGTTCCAATGTATAGATTTATATGGACATGACCTCGTAAGCCGCTCGCCGCGCGGCGCACTAGAAGGCTTATCCCTACGAATAATAAAAATTAAGGAATCGTAACTCCGATACTATTACCGTTTTAAATTTGCTTCCTTTTGATCTGTCATGTAACGTCAGCCTAGTACCGCTCAAGGTCACCTAATTATTGCAAATGTATTGAAAAGTGTACCTTAAGGTACACTTTTTTGGCAAGTATAATTGTGGAGCATATTTTTTGACGGAGTTACTTTTCCTTAGTGTTTATTATTCGTAGGCTTATCCATATATACACATATTGGAACGCGCCGCCGCCGCTCCCGCCCCGCCGTCCACTGATTTCGAGACCGAAGCATTAAAGTGGGACGGCATCGGTACGCGGCATCGACGCGACGCGACACATAACGTTCTATAGAACTGTTACAAACACGTGGATCAGACGTGTTAATACAAACGTCAGTTCTATGGAACGTGAATTTTCGCAACGTACGACACGTTGCGAAAATCGCTTTAGAGCGGTCTGGCTTTAATTTAACTGTAAATTATAGTAGGTAAGTCAGCGTCTGCCACGTCGCCGACAACAACTGCCGTTGATCCTCTGTTACGGTGACAAACCTGCAATCTTACTAATATAATTAATAATTATAAATGTGAAAATATGTCTATCGGTTGTGCTTCTGTCTTCTTTACGCTTCTTGTGTCTTTGTGTTCGAAGTCGAACTGCTGAATCGATTTGGATAAATGTTGGTGTGGACATACCTACTCCAATTCGTGGGCAACTGAATTGCTATAATAATCTTAGCCTATTATAAAAATATTTCTTACTTTTACATCTACTGAAACGCCTTGTAGAAAATTTTGCTTACAAACTAACTAGTAGGACGATAGGCACTATACATAAGGTACTCCGTATAATAATGTTAAATCTACAATATTATGATTCGTGATCCTAAATAGTGCCTTATGGACATTTTTTCTATTGATCCCATTTAACCTTCACAATTTACATTGTTTTAATGGAAAAAAATATTGAGAAACGTGATAACTTATTTTAAATTAAATAATTTTAATAAATAAATAGGTGATATATCTTTCGTGAGGTTCCTTCATGCTAAGTAGTATGCGTGCTGTCTCCGCTGTCGTCCATGTAAGATAAGTAATTAAGTAAATAGTTACTTTCTACGAAACTCTACAGGAAAATCACGTTGTGTGGAAAAGTAAAATCAATATTTAAAAATTAAAATGGTTGCGTCGGAGGCCGGAACCGAACAAAACTAATTTTCATAGATTCCTCGTACGAAAGTCATGATTTTAGACATTTGAATTTATTAAAATTTAAAGTGCACTGGAGACAGTAATATTTGAGAGAGCTAATCAACAGAGAGGGTAAGCATAGAATCAGTAAATGTCCGCATGTTTTAAGTTTTCTGTCAACTGAGAGCTACCTCGAGTATATTATATGGAAAAGGTGGTAATGTGGCCCCTGCATACCTATGTTATATTGGCCCCCTTCAATTTTTTTATGTTTTAACAACGCTATCCAGTATAATTTTGGTGGAACAGGATGCTCACGGCATGCTACTAATTTAGCATACATACAAATACAGAGGCTGTCAAGTGTCAAGTTTGAATGTCATTTGATCGAGTTTAAACTTGCGACCGGTGAAACTTTTAAGTGTGTGTGATTTTATTTCGATAGTTGTAGAGCCATGGGCACAGTATCAAATTTTTGACTAATGGCTTGACATTTCAGACTGTGGAGGCTCCAAAGGTGACTATTATATTTGTGATTTTTGCCGTTAAGTTTCACTTGTGCAATATATTTAATGGTACATCCCCGGGGGGTCACATTACCATCACTTGATCTCGAAATACCAAATGTGATTGATTAAGAATAATTAAAACTTTCGATTGTCCTGCACGAGTTTTATTTATTCCCTAATAAGACATGTTTAAATAAATGAATAAGAAGTCTCATAATGTATTTTTTAGGTCTCTGACTCCTATATTTTTTAAATAATGCTTGGTAAACAAAGTGGGGGGCCACATTACCACCTTCTCCTATATTATTAGCAGTTATTCGAGTATTATTAGTAATTACTACCGCCACATATTTAATTAAAATAGTACCCTAGATAAACTGATATTATGTTCGTTAGTTACCTAACATTTACCTCAATGACATCCGTATTTCACTTACGGCCGTTCCCAACATTTAATCTATCTCTGGTTTTGCCCTACTAGAGATAGGAATAGCTCACATTAGACATTAGAGACATATATTTTATGTCAATTGTGAGCTATTCCTATCTCTAGTAGGGCAAAACCAGAGATAGATCAAATATTGGGAATGGCCGTTAGCGGTTGCGTTTAGCGGTTAGCGGTAGCGGTGACCTAAGCCGAACTGAACCGTTTTTTGGCCACATCTAGGCACAATTCGTTAAATAATTATACTATAGTTCGTCTGCTCTTGTACTGCTTATATTGTAATTGTGTCTTGTGTGTACTAAAAATACATTTTTTCTTTCTTTCTTTCTTATTAGCACAATGGTGCGATACGCAACTTTTGTGCTGAGATGTGTCAAATGTGTATGTGGTGATACGAGCAAAACGCTTGCTTATTTAGGCCTATGTAGCCTGATATAAATAAATAAATAAATAAAAAATTATAATTTAGCGTTAACCTGAATTATCTGGATTTCCTTAACTGTATCTATCTTCTCTGTAATCGTACCTACTCTGATGAATCCTATCAAGTCTGAATCATAACCTAAATTCTTCACAGGCGATTGCTTCAGGTAAGAGAGCACGTCAACATACATATTACATATAGTTTCAATATTTACAACAACAATACATACAATATAATATCTACTTTATATCTAGTGCTAAGGCACTTGTCGCATATCTTATGCTATGTGCGTTATGGCATTAAGTAAATAGCTAGAACATACATTCAAGAAATAGTAACTATGTTTTCAACTAATAAACAATCTAGTATCTACCCTTTAAAATATCTACAGTAATTTCTATTTGTGCTTTCTTAACGTAACTTATTAAATAATTTTTCGGCACTTGTCACTTTCACATTAAAGTCCTCTTCAAAAGTTCATCTATCAATTGTCCTTTTCCACGATCTGTATCGCTTTTTCCCCATCCCACGTAATCGATTATTCCTCAATAGTATATTCGCGTTTTGCTACCTCATCGGTGTTCAATGTTCATAGCCGGATCACCGGTTCTAAGCTTTTTTCCTCCATCCCACCAGCCTTAATCTACGCTACGCCAACGGTTACGATATTTTTAAATCTTGTTTTGCTATCTCGCCAGTTTATTTTGCGTCTTCATTGCTATACAACGAGTCTACAATCCCAGAGATTTATAAGCATGCTCTACAGTCTACGCTATGACGCATATGAGATTGACCTGCGCATAGCCAACACTTCAGATGATATCCTCGCCATCCCACCAGTTTGTCTTCTTCTTTACTAACTCACCATTAGCTTGTCCATCGCAATCCTACCAGTTTATGACGGACTACATCGCGCGCATCGCTAACCCACCAGTTTTTAGCGTGTTCATCGCCGTCCCATCGGTATATAAATTTCATCCTACCAGTATACCGTCATCCCACTAGATGTGCGTGTTCATGGTGATCTCGCCGGTGCTCTGCTCGTACAGGCGGCGCACGTCGTCGTGGGTCATCTGTGACACGGTGGGAATTCGCGTCGTGCTGTTGATCAGAGGTTTCACCTGGAAAAGTATTGAATAGTTAGTTGTGGGACATGTAATATTTGCGAATTGCGAACCACACAATTTATCCTACAGAACATATTTAGAGAGGTTTATAAAAATACTTCATAATATTATTAAGTTATCTGTGGGAACTACTAAAAATGTTCACAAACAAGTTTTTTTTTTTTAATTAAGGAATGGACATTTGTCCACGCCATGCAGTGGTATGTTCATATTATAAAGCTTCAGTTTAGTTTTCAAATAATTTTATATTTAAAGATGCAAAGTTTTTATCATATTATAATAATCGTTTCTTACTCAGTTAATACTACATCACAAACATTTACCTTGTTATTAGGTATAAACCCGTTGGCGACGCCGTTGGGGACGCCATTGGGGACGCCGTTGGCGAGCGCGCCCGCCATGCGCGTCGTCGCGCCCGCCAGCCGCTGCGCCGTGCTGTCTGGAAAAATGGACATACGAGATAGAGAATTTCGTTTTTGATTCGTAGGATAGTTAAACATGAATTTTAATTGTAAAATAAGTTAAAAGACAAAAACCACCAGCCTCAATAACAGGCGAAATGTGGATTAATGACACAAAAAAAGTTGTGTGAGATAGAAAGTTTTCCATAACTTACTTGGAGAAAACCGTAGACAATAAAGACTTTGCTTATGTCTGACTGGCTGAAATAGCTTCATTAAAATATAAGTACAGTGTGTAACAAAAATAAGCGATAATACTTAAGGGTGTGTACGTGTTCCCTGTAGAGAGTTCACTGTGAAAGTAGCAGCTCTGAAAGGGGAATTTTTTTCACTTTTGTATGGGCAAGGGCCCGAGCGTCACGAGTTTCTCCATACAAAAGTGAAAAAAAAAAAAAGTTGGTCTTTCAGCACTGCTACTTTCACAGTGAACTATCAATAAGGAACACGTACTCACCCTAAAGTATTATCACTTATTTTTGTTACACCCTGTATAGGAGACTGGGAGACAAGGCGGTGCACGTTATGTTTTTTATTACCTCTGGTGTGTGGTGCGGGTGGTGCGGGGGGTGCGGGGTGCGCGGTGGCGGGCGTGATGGTGGCGATCTCCTCCGCCTTCTTCATCTCCTCCTGCAGCACCCGCGCGAACTCCGCCTGCACCTCCACCGAGTCGGTATCGCCATCCACCTGGGAAAATATTATGGTCTTTGTGATATAGACCTTGTGCACGTAGGCCGCCTTTACTCCGCTTTAGGCATCGTTTCCACCGGAGATGAGCTAAGCAGCGTTGCAAGTAATGTGTTTTTGCAGTTTGCCCTGGCGAGGTTATATGCAAATGGAGTAATTCTATTGGTTCTCAAAAACGCATTTCTCGCAACGCACCTTAGCTTAGCTCCTATGGAAACGCACACTTATCCTTGTGTCACTTAACATGTAAGTTTTTTTTTTATGTGATAAGGGGGCAAACGAGCAAACGGGTCACCTGATGGAAAGCAACTTCCGTCGCCCATGGACACTCGCAGCATCAGAAGAGCTACAGGTGCGTTGCCGGCCTTTTAAGAGGGAATAGGGTAATAGGGGAGGGTAGGGATGGGAAGGGAATAGAGGAGGGTAGGGAAGGGAATAGGGTAGGGGATTGGGCCTCCGGTAAACTCACTCGCTGGCGCTGTTTCACGCCGGTTTTCTGTGAGAACGTGGTATTTCTCCGGTCGAGCCGGCCCATTCGTGCCGAAGCATGGCTCTCCCACGTAAGTACGTTTTTTGTGAGCTGGTTGAAAGACATCATCACTTCACACCCAATGCATGGACACTCTCAATAACACTTTTTATTTGTATCTTTGTCATCGAAAATATTATTAAGTTCAACTGGACTAAAGGCCACATACGTCATGCAGCATGACTGGTGACTGGTGAGACATGTTTAATACTTAAGGAAAGTACTCGGTACTCGATTCTCATTATTATTATTATTATATTTAAATGAATTTTTGTCTCGGCAAATATGCCGGTGAATGATTCAGGTACGGGCACATGCCAAGTACCTGATTCAATTTGTATGAGGGAAGAGTCATGATTGTGAAGTAGCAGAGGATGACGATGGATTTAGAAATCGGCGAACGATGGAGCAGGTGTCAATTACGATGGATTTTTGTAAGTGGATGTATATTATTTTTATTTTTTTTATTATTGTGTAAGTAATAAAATTAGGTAAGTGCTTAATTTTTGACCAAATTTCCCTTTA
Source organism: Aricia agestis (assembly GCF_905147365.1). Taxonomy (NCBI): domain Eukaryota; kingdom Metazoa; phylum Arthropoda; class Insecta; order Lepidoptera; family Lycaenidae; genus Aricia; species Aricia agestis. The sequence continues at coordinate 26,484,448 of NC_056406.1, read as the reverse complement.
GATAAATGAATCATGGACACTAAGGGCCTGTTTCACCACTTCCTGATAAGGCTATCCACCAATTAACTTGACAGATCAAGTATAGAGAATCTGTCAAAACAAAACAGGTGAAACAGACCCTAAGTAAATTACGCGCGGCGGCGTGCATCATCAGAGAAACACCGCGCCGCTACCCTTCCCGCGCGCGGTGTTCGTGCGTTGGGTAAATAATTATTTAACTTTAAGCTACATTTACTCAGTGATCAATAATTGATGTTATTTTTAATATTATGTATTTTTTTCATCTAATATAATAGCCAAATATCACGTCCTCGAGTATAATTGAACATGTCTCACCAGTCACGCTGTATAAACAAGAATGTTCTAGAATCCACAGCACAGGAACTCAGAACTCACAATAACAAGCCTGTGGTCCTGGTCCATTCGCTTGAGCATGGGCAGGGAGAGCTCGCGGAACACCTCCAGGCGGCGGCGGAAGGCGGCCACGGAGTCGTCGCGCCGCCCGCGCCCCAGCTGCAGCTTGCTGCAGTCCAGCAGCACCATGCGGGGCGAGACGCCAAACTTGGAGAAAAATATTTCGGTTACAGAATTGTACCATCAAATAAATTGATTCATAGACAGTTGACGGACCTACGCCAAATGGTCGGATTATGTAAATTCAGTGTTAGCTGTCATCTGACGACCATTCGTCAGACCGTCTTGAACCCATGTTTGACATAACGCGATCAAATTACATAGGTCCGCCATCTTCCTACTGCCAGGCAACTTCACTGGTTGCGCCAAAAATCGTATCGCCCCTTATTTTAAGTTTAATATATATTTTAATCTTAAAATAAGGGGGCAAACGAGCGCATGGGTCACCTAATGGAAACAACTACCGTCACCCATGGACACTACATCCCTGATCCAAAATGAAAACAGATTGACATAAATCGCGACATACAGACTAATAAAGTCACTAGTCAGGACCATATTGAAATATTGCTTGGAGATATTCGTCGACACGGAGGGTATAATAACAATCCAGATACAATTCAGTTCAAGGGCATTTATAAAAAAATATTTAACCACCTGGAACTGCGGTCTTCTTTTACAGAAAATTGTATACTTACCGGTGGAACATTTTCCAATACTTAATTGCTCATCAGCAGTTAATAATATAAATAACACTTGTGGTGGACGCATTTATGGTTAAGAAGATCTAACCGAGGATGATATATTTTTACCAAGTGATAAAAAATCTCAAGATAATGTTACAGTTTTAACTGATATCCTTTACGAGGAGAACGATTTATGTAACGTGGAATAAATCGTTGGATATATTTCAGGTTGGGTTTCCAGAAAACTTTGCGAACGTTTGAAATGTGAAACGTGTCGTTCATCTTTGTTTACCGATGAAAAATTATGGTTTCACAAACTGGTCACATTGAAAGATATCTAGGAGGTTTATGTTCTGCTTCACCCAATGTTTTTTAGTCTGCTTATCAGAAAAATTATCAAAAAATTCATTTAAAAGAACGGTCCCTTTTTCGGTAATTCTCGAGACATTCATCAGTTACAATATACTATTTTGAAATTTTTAAATCATTTATATTATTCATTTTGTTCAATACTGTATAAAATAATATTACAAAATACAAGAAATCTTGCCGCAAAAACTACAATGATAATTATAGTGAACTTTACACAATAGATGTTTTTAGGGTTCTGTACCCAAAGGGTAAAAATGGGACCCTATTACTGAGACTTTGATGTCTGTCCGTCTGTCCGTCTGTCCGTCCATTGATAACATCCTTTTTTTGAAGTCGGTTAAAAATTGTGCTCTCTTGCCGATGAAACCACAGGCATCGCAAATTTTCTCATCCTTTTGGCGTAGTATATTTGTCTTGGTCTTCAAAATGGGCAGAACATATTGTACTATTTTTTTCAGGCATCCAGTCATACTTACTTCTAAAGGCATATTATTTCTGTTTTATAATACTTATAAAAATAATTACTTATAAAATGTATAGATTTATAATATAATACCTGTATAGACCGGAACCGAGCGGCGCATGGCGTACTAGACAGCTTACCTATCCATATTTTAATTTATAAAATAATTAATGTAACATGGTTTGGGATAAATGTTAAAAGGGAAAACGCATGTGTAGTTTTAAATTTAAAAAATATTAAAACGATAAGATGTTTACAATATATTACGCAATTAGTTGATGCCTACGTGTTGGTGCCTACGCAAGCGCTTCTGATTATTTCAATTGATTAATCTATTATCTGTCCTTATCACGCTGCAGTTGTCGTCCGTATTTTCTATTCTTTTTATAGTTTAATTTTTTGCATTGAATAATTTGTCGATAATTTTGGAAAATATCCAAATAAAAATTAATTACTAGATGTTTTCATGTACTTACTTGTGGTACGTAATTTTTTCATCCTTTTTTACATTATAAGTGATTATAAGTATAATTTTTGCATTTCCTAAAAACGCAGCTTGGCATTTTAAATCAAAAACGTGACACAATGATATTCTAACGTGACACCTCGTCGCTCACTCGCTAGTCGCTGCCAACATGCAACTAATTCAAAAGAAGGGACTTATACTTCATTTGGCCGTATCAGACTGTACGCGCTAGTGCGATATCTACTTTTTTTATTATAGAATATCATAGCATGTGAGTCAAAAATACTTTGAACCACATGGATCCCAGTTATCATGACTGTTACCCCTGCTGTTCTATATTATACTGTACTAATAGGCCGATATCACGCAAAGTTTACCAATGTGTTTCAAAATCATTTTGGCTACAAAATTCTTTCTGGTTTTGAAAACTTCTAGGTATTTAAATAAGAGATAAAATATTTTAGCTGACGCCGCTTTGGCATGCGTCCACGGTAATAAAAAATTAACCTTTTTAATAATACTTGGTTGCCGGCCAATGTCAGTTGCCGTGCAAATTCTGCAGTGTATTTAAGGAATTATAAAATATTTTAAGATCAATAATACCAACGGTAGTCTTTTGTTTATCATTAGAAACACGTCATATTGTCGTATATGGTTTATTGTCTTACGACCAGCAAACCATCAAATCGGGGCATATTCCCACTTTAAAGCCTGGATACAGACTTTCGACTGTATCTAGATATTAGTCTACAATAGATCAATGTCAATAGTGAGTGAACCAGTGAAACCTACGACTTGGCTACGACCTAGGACAGTGATAGTGTTTTGGACCTAGTGCGTTGTGTTGGACCTAGTGCTTATGAATAAAGTCTTCAAGAGAGTCAGCAAGTCTTTATCTCCAAATCCTTCGATGTGCATGTAACAATATTACTTTCCATTTCCCAGCTGCCTTAAGTATAGGCACTCGACTACTTTCATTTCTTTACTCACTTCCCGCTCAAACTCGTCCATCTGCTCCACGTCTCGCGGGTACCCGTCCAGCACGACGCCGTGCCCGGCGCGCGCAGCGTCGCTGACGGCGGCGCGCACCAGCCGCGTTGCCAGCTCGCGCGGCGCCAGCTCGCCCGCCGTCACAGCCGCACGGGCGAGCGCCCCGTCCGACACCGGCCCGCCCCCCGCGTCCGCCAGCAAGCGGAGACGCTGACCGAGACTGAAATACAGATGTAAAATGTTACCTATTAGGCTCTACTTGCACAAGCTTTGCAACCTTTACTTTGACAAAAACGAATAAAGTGATAGCACTCGTTAACTAAACTTAAATAACCAAAGTCACTTATCGATGTAATTGTAGACTTCTCTTTGATATTTCCTTCTAAGATAGGTATTTATTCTTTATTCAAGTCTTTTCAAGCCCTTATAGCTCTTGCCTCATAATCTGCTGCTACGTCCCTTAGGCCATCACGAACTCACCTGAAGTGCGTCCACCCCTGCGTCTGTGCGACGGCCCGCTCGCACAGCGCCGCCTTGTTGCTGCCGGGCCCGCCGACCACCCACAGCGTGACGGGCGCGCTCGCCGCACCACGCACTCTGATCACCTCCGCCTGTGAATGTAGTTAGAGAAAATATTATTTGTAGAATCGCTTGGTATTAGAAAAAAAACCTAAAAAAAAGCCGTAACCTTTTATAATCAGTACCCTCTCTCATTTAGGTACTAAAATATTTACACCAAGCTTTCGGTAATCCATATTTTTCTATAATTTATTGCCAACTCGAGGCTTCTCCAACGTGTCATATATGTAGTACATACGTAAATACAATACGAATAATCGAATAATAGGTACTATCAGAGGAGTTGATTCCTAGGCAGATGGCGGACCTTAGTAATTTGGTCGCGTTATGTACCCATCCAACCGATCACAGCTAACATTGAATGGACATAAGCCGACCAAACTGCCTAGGAATCAATTTCCTCGATGGTAAATAGTACATACGCACTGTAGTAAATAGTGTTATAAATAATTGTCACTTGATAGATAAATTACAAAAAAGTTATCCTCTATATTAAATATTTTATTAGTTCGTGGGTTTAAACGTGCATGTGTAATGTCTATGCCCATTTTAATAAGGTCACCCTCGACACTCGGGAAGCTATCTATGTAATTGTACACCCTAATAATTTTTTCCCACGCTGAGGTGAGTAGGCCAAGGAGACTCATTCAGGTTGATAAATGTATCTCCTATTTGTTCAGTTCTGCCAGTCATTCGCTGGATCATTGTTGGAAAAAATATATCTAGTCTACTTGCGATAAGTTTGAAATGACTAATCAACGAAATGATGACGCAGACCTATGACGCCTCCCTCATTGAATGTTTATGTTTGAATTGGTGAATATTAACCCGGCCAAAACGTTACGTTATTGAGCTGATGACTGTTACTCGAAAAAGCATGTTTATAACAGTAGCAGTCCTGCCTCAGTTCTTATAAACAATCATTTTAAAAATATCTGACGGATGGTCAGGATCTTCTAAGCCTCATTTTTAGGGTTCCGTAGTCAACAAGGAACCTGTATAGTTTCGGTCTGTCCGTCCGTCCGTCTGCGCCCGTCTGTCTAGGTCGGGGTTTTTTTTTCGCGCCCACCCCATCGTGTGGGGTGTCGTTGGATAGGTTTTTTAATAACGAGTATTCATAGATCATTTTCTGTTTTAGGGATCCATTTGTGAAATATGAAGTTTTAAAGTGGAAAAAATCGTTAGAGTCTAGTGTCCCCCCTTCTACCAGCTAAACGGTTGCTTCTAGAAATGTGACAAAAATCACGAGAATAGGAAATATGCTGAATTTAAAAGGAAAATTATCACGGCTAAGAAGACTTCATAAGTTTTTGAGTAATAGTCGATACTAAAAAAAAACAAAAAAAAATGTATTCGGCGAAGTGTAATAGAACTTTTCGTTCAAATTCCTTTGAACTGAGATGATGTTGTTAGTAGTGTACACGTTATAAATGTCCTGTCATTGGCCAATCAAAAATTAGCGGTACTACGGAACTCTATATTGCGCGTGGCCCGACACGCACTTGGCCAGTTTTTTTAAACATATAATAGGCTCAGCTTTGGCTTAAGGCAAAAGTATAATTAAAAAGCTGGCCCGATATAAAATAATCTGAATAGACGAGAAACGCAATTCAGAGGAAATGTTTATGACCAGCGGTATCAGTTTATTCGTCCGTAATCATTCAATCGGCTGTAGCTAGAGTCAAATTTAAGGTAGGGCAGCATTGGTTTTAGGGTAGGGCGGAAGTGAAAAAAATGTCATACTTGTTGATCTATCTTGGAGCACGGGCTCCTAAATCAGTCACCATACTGTATACAATTTTATTTTAACTCAAAATATGAAGGAACAACTTAATAATAGAAATTGGTTTACATTTTTGTGATTTTTAAGGTAGGGCATTGCCCCACAATGCCCCCTCTAGCTACGGCCATGATCGGTCTGCTCGATTCTTGTTCTATTGTTCTTTGGTCATGAAAAAAGAATAATTTTAAATTACCTTAGGACTAGTATGGTTGACTCCATTGACCGGAACCACCTTCGGCACGGGCACCTTGGGCGGCGCCATAGGTATGGTGGGCAGGCGGGTCTCCGGCAGCGCGTCATCATCCACGTCCACGTCCGTCAGCCGAGCTGGTGCCGGCTCCACGCCCACTATCTCGCCTGGAATACCTACAGAATATAAGCCTTGTAGTGTAAAACTAGAAAGGGTAATGCGAGCTCAAAATCTATTTATTCAGCGTATACTTAGGATTTTACCCTACTCCCTAGCTGTTAGGGCTAATTTACCTAGCATAACATATTGCCCTTTAACAACAACATGTGCTCTGTGAGTACTGACGCATAGACGCGTTTAGTTGGAAGCAATTTCAAACACGAGCAATGGTTTTTCAACGACTTACGGAACAGTAATATACAATTTAACACACCAGCAATCAGTGACGGATTAACCCTTAATCACATTAAGCAATTGTCTAGGGCATCACGTCTGAGGGGGCACCAGAAGAAGCACAAATATCATTCGTCCTTAGGGCATCACGTCTCACTCTCACGTCACCAAAAACCACACCAAAAATGTTTCTAGGAAAAAACTAATGTTTTTAGGTGGTAAAAGTTTAGTTTAAAGACCGATTCTAGTTGACGTACGGATTATGGGGGGATATACAGGCATGTATTGCTTAGGGCATCAAGTAGTCTTAATCCGTCACTGCAAGCAATAGGCATGCTCTGCGCGCTGATTCGTGCCAAAGGTCTTGAACAATAACTATTATCACAGTCTATGGAACTTACATCTTTATTTCGCTGTGCTATTATTATTCTACAGCAAATTTTTCGCCTAAAAAAACGCCTCAACCAGCGTTGCCAGACGTCCCGATTTTGGCGGGAAGTCCCGATTTTTTCATCAAAATTAAATGTCCCGCGCGGGACAGGCTCAGTCCCGCTTTTCGGGGAAAGCCCGAACGTACGTGCAGTGTGCTGAGAAAGAAAGGTGCGTAATGAAGATAAGAGTGTGGGAGGTAGAGGGGTGGATTTTATATGGCTACTTTAGCTATCTATTGTCACGTAAACGTTATTTTAAAGCAAATAAAAGATAAAAATTTCAAAAAACTTTTGATTTTGTACCATTTTTTACTTTGCTTTTGACTGAAGAATCCCGCTTTTTCACTCAAAAAGTTCCAAAGTCCCGACTTGGCACAAAAAAAATCTGGCAACGCTGGCCTCAATTATTATAACTATAAGATTAAACAACTCACCCCCTCCCCCCACACCCACGCCGTTCATGTTCTGGTCCTCTACTGTTCCCAGGATCTGCAGGACGGCCGCACGAAAGTCCTTGTATACCTCGTCTGGGTTCCTTTCGCCGTTGATCTGTAAGAGAGGTACACTAATCATGCCGGCACGCCTCTCTTGAACATTGGCTGTTTTCAGTTCGATTTTTAGTTCCAAAGAAACCCACAGTTTCTAAAAATATTAAGTTAGAGTCAGATAAAACTTAAAAGGCATTATGTTCGCAAGCGAATCTTTGTTATTGTTACCTATAGGCAAAGATAGCCTACCTATAACCAGGCAGGTAGCATAGAAAGTGCGTATGCAATCAATCAACCAGATAATGTATCCATTAACTTCTATAATTGAATGCCGCGCGAAGGCCTCAGATAGGTATGTGACGCCAACCAAACCTTAGAATCCCTACTCACTACCTTGATTACATAGACAAAACCATAAAAGCTACAGAAAGCTCTATAGCTTTCATGGTTTTGTCATTTAAAACAGCATATCGGCAGAAACGATATAATAATTTATACGTGGGAGAGCCAAACGGAGTTTTTTGACTGTAGTCCACAGACATAGATCAAGATAGATACCGCATGTCCCTCCATTTGTATGCAAACGAGCGTGCCTCTTTTTCCCACCTAGTGTGACGTACCGATGATAAGAAACGTGTCCATTATCTAGGCTAACGTTTCTTTTCGAATTTCTACAGCTCAATAAGGTACAATTAGGCATTTAGGCATTTTTAAAATTCCGATTGACGTCCGATTCCGATAGCAGACTAAAGAACAGACTTTCGAAAGACGACCATTGCTCGTCGTTTGGGAACGCGATATGGCACGCGAAGTACACATGCGGTATCTATCTCGATCTATGTCTGTGCTGTAGTCTGTGTAACTATGTTAGGACTCTTTGTTATGTTTACGCGTTTACTGCTAAAGCCTGCAGCCTATCATTATATCATTATTTAATTACACTCTCTTCACCTCGAGGCGACCTTCGCGGACTATCGAATATAATCCGAAAAGTGATAATTATTTTTTGATGACCCGTCATAAAGTATTCCATGAATAAGACTGACTTCGCTTCATATACGATTCCATAGTAATCAGCCGACCGACTTCGAAATTCCTCCGATAATAGCTAAAATACTGGCCGAGCGCTCTATTATTTATTTAGAAGGCAACAATACGTTTCTTATCTAATATTTATAGTAGATTTCTTATGATGTTTTAGTTATTTATTTATTAGTGTGAAAACGTCAACAACATTATTCAGTGACATTCTGGGGAATAAGGCTGCGTTTCCACTGAAGCGGAGCGGAGAGGAGCGGTGAAAAGTGCTCAGTGTTTCCACTGAAGCGGAGCGTAGCGGAGCGTAGCGGAGTCGAGCGAAGCGGAGTCGAGCGAAGCGGAGTCGAGCGGAGCGGAGTCGAGCGGAGCGAAGTTATGTCTATTGTGACGTAACGATGTCGCGGTCGCCAGTGACCGCTTGAGCGCGAGTATGCACCGTCCCGCTCTGTACCGCACCGCTCCGCACCGCCCAGCTCCGCTGTCCTCCGCTCTGCACCCCGTTGTCGGTCGGCTGCGTTTCTATGAATATCCACTCAGCTCCGCTCCACCCCCACTCGTGCTGTTTCCATTGAAGCAGAGCGGAGATTTCGAGCATAGTGATTGGTCAATTCGGGCACCGCTAAGCTCCGCTCCGCTTCAGTGGAAACGCAGCCTTAAGAAGGTACGAGTAAGTGACAGATCAGTGTTTAATTGATGTAAAACATATTGTAATCTCGTTAAATTCACAGGATGTTATCAGAGCAATTAATGACAAATATACTTTAAATTTTAATATAATTAGTAATAAAGTTCACTTTGTTGATGTTAAAAATCTAAGTTTCTTTGATTTTTTTTAGTAGACGACGAAATTTATCTGAAGGCGAATATATTATATGTACAATATATTCGTCCTAATATATTATGTTTCTCCGTTTTTAGGTAAATCTTGCGTTAATAACAGACTTCCTAAAGAGCTTGAGCTGTCGATATTCAAAGATACGGGCTACGGCCCACTGTGCCCCGTCCTAACCACGTGTGACGTGACCGTCCATGTGTTACATTGAGGTCACAACTATATTAGCCGTAACCACTTACAGTTTTCAAAGACGAGTTTGAGGCCTATTTCTAATTCATAGGTTCAGAACCTCCCATCGAAAGAAACAAACTTATTAAGTATGAACCCCCCCCACATTAAACATTCACGCCAGCCGGCAGCTGCGGGCTCCCACGCCGACTTCGGTTATATCTTTATTAATTATTTCTTTCATATTTGTCTCCTTCGGCTTTCTAGGTTCGTAGCCAAGGCTGGCCGTAGTACCTCGACCTATCCTTTCCAGGCTTTACCGCAGTCAAAAAGGGTATTTAAATCTGTCGGTGCACTATGTTATGCTAAATGTTGATTATCACTTCGCGCAGAAACTCGCTTCACGGTAACCGTATACGATTTGGCAGTATTAAAATGTCCCATGTCTTTTCCCGGGACCCAGAATATCTCCAGTTCGGAGGCTTAATCGCAAGAGCATTATAGACAGAGATCACAATTTTACATTAGTGTGATAATTATATAATGTATATTATGTACTATCAGAATGTAATTTTGATATGCCATGCACAAACACAGTACATACCACTCGACTTTTTTTTATAGTTCAAAACGCCTATGTAGAGCATAAAGTTAATATAACTAGCGGAATAGAAAAACAAAGGCCTGAGCAAGAGAGATGTCACTATCAGTAACACTGCGTGGTAAAAAAAGACGTGTGATACATGACAGCAGCACTCTTTTTTTGACGTCCAGCCGGCTCGTGCCGCACGTTGACAATTTAATCTCATAGAAATCATGTTCAATCATGATGGTGTAAGTGTATATGTACACATATTTTTACACACAGATGAAACCAATTTCGGTTTCGTTTGATAGCTCGAGATTGTTGCTCAATACCGCTAGGTATATTAACTTAATGATGCAGAGTCAAAGACCATGTAGTGAATATATGTTTTAATGACGATGTTTTCAACTTAAAATGACTGTCATATATACCCCTGGATCAAGTTGATCGTTCACATACATCATAACATGACTCACTGCTATTAGTTATGTGCCACATTATAAACTATTCCACGAATATTCGATATCTATTATGTATGTTCGATTTTTTTCTAGAAATTTCTCTTTGTAGACCCATGCCGTATGAAAATGTACGTATGTCTGGTTGTAATTCAAAAGCTAAAGTTTTGTTGTCATCGCGTATAATATTGGTTTCATTTAACTAATATAGATTGTAGAACGCAAAAAATTTACATTTTATCGCAGAAACGAGTGCGTTTACCGTAGGATTTGCGTTTCATGCGCAAGCAGTCGTAATATGCAACATCGTTAATAAATTGTTAATACTGACGGCATCAGTTGATAATTGATTTATCTAATTCTTTATAGATCAGTGCTCCTCGGATCCCGCTCTCAAATTGTCTCTCTAAACGTTACATAATATTTATACAGGCAGTAACAAAACCAAGTTATAAATTATAATACTTTAGGGAATAGGGTGTGTACGTGTTCCTTGTAGAAAGTTCACTGTGAAAGTGGCAGCGCTAAAAGACCAACATTTTTTCCCCTTTTATATAGGGAAACTCGTGACGCTGGTGCGGTTGCCCATACCCATACTTAGTGAACTCTATATAAGGAATACGTACACAATACACATCCTAAAGTATTATCGATTAGTTTTGTTACATCCTGTAGAGGTGAGTACATCTTCGACGATCGATTATAATATGACTAACTTACACGTTTTTCAATTATTCACTCTCATGAAAATTATTTGCTGAGAATCTAGTGGTTGTGAAGTCAGTATAATGTGCTAAGACCTTTACCTCACACAAGTTGTCGATAGTCAACGAAACGCATAAAGCCACTTTTCAACTAAAATATTCATCGGCAGTATGAGGCACGTCAGCCGCAATATTATACAGCGTGTATACAAGTAATTGATTTAATTTAGTTATTACCCGTAAACGCTCGCATTACCATTATCTATATAAAAACCGTCGGTTTGTTTTTTCGTATTTGTTCGAGTTATTTCTAAAGTTGTATATCACGCGGGGATTGAGTGTAAACGGTAAAGTCTAAAGCACGAGACTGGTCACAACAATTTTGTCATTTTAAGAATTTTGTGACTCGCTTCGTGATTTTGACCATAGGTTATCAGATTTTAATAATGAAGTAACCACGATATGAAATCACTAATGTTATGATTGTAATTTGTTATGGAAGCGGATATCATAAAGATATCCTGCTAGTGGGTTTATCGAATAAAGGCAATAAAATATTTATTGGCTCAGTTTGATAATACAAGTATTATCATATTATACACATGGCACCTGCAGTCGAGCATGTATGAGCTGTATGTCAGTTGTTAAGTCCCATACATTTTTGTTTTCGTCCTAATAACCCAAGACAACTTATCCAAAGGTTTCATGCTGAATGACAAAAAATATTTATAGGGGTTACAAGAGGAACATATTATAACATCTCTTTTGAAAATCCGAAGAACATTCAAATTATTTTCAATAGTTGGGGCGTAATACGAGTAGTACAGCTGAGCCAGTCGTGTCGGTCATCCGTCCCGCTGGAGTCTGGAAGGAGAATGTTCCTACGTACGGCATGTTTACTGTACTTGACCTCTAAAAAATACTCCCGTAGCTGCCCTGATGTATAATAAGCCAGCGACCGCCGTCAAAACTGGAGAAAAAGGCATTTAATAACGCAGACAATATTTACCTTCACATGCATCGGCCCATTAGCTCAGTTGGTTAGAGCGTCGTGCTAATAACGCGAAGGTCGCGGGTTCGATCCCCTCATGGGCCACAAATTCTTTTTTTTAACCAAAATAAACATTTAGTCCAAAAAAGGTATATTTTTACTCCTTTATGTGTGTTTGGTATAAGGCGGCAAAGCCTTAAAAATTGCTACATGTAAACAAAGAGGCGAATACCTAGAAAAGGATATTATAGCCGTTTTCTCATTTCACTTTCATTCTAAATTTACTACCACACTTCTGAAATAAAGTATTGACCTTTATCGTGATTTGACCATGAGTTATTGCACGTCACGACCACGTGTTGCACCAACATTCCCCTGCAAGGAGAAGTTGCCACCCTTCCACCGCAACGCTAAATTCGGAAAAGGAGTTTCCTTATATAACATCAAGGTCAGTGTAACTGATCACTAAGCAGAATGGATTTGCCATTTATATTTCACAGTGTTATAATTATTTTGTTTTTAATCCGGGTAACAAATCTAGTGAGTGTATATAAAATAAGCAGTCGCAAGTTGATACATTAATATAAAGTAATATTTTCAGAGCTGTGGTTTAAGTCAGGAGGAGTTTTATAGAACTTACTCAAAATCTGTACATTGTTATGACTCGCCTTACTAGTTACCATAGCTAGTTTGGATATCTCATTTGGGCGTTTCCCCATAGTTGATGGTAATATTGCTTAGGTACCACGAGGCCATCGTCTCGTGTCCTGCTATATTGGACTATTAGTCCAATGTAGCTTAAACAACGTTATTATAATATAATATATCTCTGAATACACATTTAATAGTTCCTTCCTTTGATAGTTCTTCGTTTTGTGGTACGCTTACCAGGAGTCTGGTGCCATCAATATGTACTATCAGAGAAGTTGATTGCTATAGACAGATGGAGGATCTAATGTAACATAAGTAATTTTGTAGCGTTACGTCAAACCCAGCCGATAAATCACAGCCATAAAGTTAATATACCTAGCGGAATAGAGCAACAATCTCGAGCTGTCAAACAAAACCGAAATCGGTTTTCATCTGTGTGAAAAATATGTGTACGTATACACTTACACAAGCATGATTGAACATCCTTATGTGAGATCTGCAATACACAAGATGATATTGTCCATATACTGACGGAGTGTGTCCGGGGCGCAGACTTGAGGTCACGTCTCAATAGTGATTATTATAATGTAGGCAGTATTAACAGTATCTTGGCTGATCCATCTTCTGAGGCTGCTAAAATATTACATAAGATTTTAGATATATCTCATAAATACCCCAGAGATGTTTAAGAGATATATCTGGACTACATAGTATGTTTAAAACGAGGCTGATTTATTGATTTTCAATTTTTTATTAATTTGTATTGAATACCTATAAGGACGGCATTATCGTTTTACGATAAAGTCCTTTAATTAGAGAGAATTCTATGAAATTAAATTGTCAACGTGCGGCACGTGCCGACTGGACGTCAAAAAAAGAGTGCTGCTGTCATGTATCACACGTTTCTTTTTACCACGCAGTGTTACTGATAGTGACATTCTTTGCCTTTGTTTCTCTATTCCGCTTGGTAATATTAACTTTATGATCACAGCTAACATTTAATTGACATAAGGCGACCAAATGACGTAGATCCGTCAACTGCCTATAAAACAATTTCTTAGATGGTACAATGTTCCACTAGCTCAAACAACGTTACAGATATTTTAAGATAGCAATTAGCATCCCTCTGATGGTTATCCATGACATGGTAATCGCTTATCAGGGGGATGTTCCACGGAAGACAGTAATCGCACTTGCCCTCAACAAAGCTCCACAAACATGGTAACGGATATGACAGTGTGTGTGTCGGGCGGGCGGCGGCGATCGATACGGCTGACGGTCAACGGTCAATGTCACCGTCATCGCCGTCACCGCCACCACACGACCAGACGCGACCACTTGTGACTGCAGTAGCTGTAGCGGCTACCGGTTGCTGTGAAGTGTAACCAGCACTGAACTTTTTCTGAGCGTGAATATCTATAGCTGTCTCTACTCTAGAGAGCGAGTAGATAAGAGAGATATGGCCTACAATTTAGCCTCAAAACTCGAGCACGAAAACTGTCTAAACGGGGGAATAAACAAAACTACTCATAGATAAAACAAATATGCTATAACTGCACAGTAAAAGCTCCGTTTTAGCACATTATATTTTGTAGCATGCTAATTGTGTAAAATACTTTTACAAATGCTATTTTAGACAGAACGTGTTATTAGGCCTATACTTACTTAATATTTACCGACAAACCTCATATTTTTTGGTTTTGTATTTATGTAATACATTACTTTTACCGTCATTTATAATACTCCGCTATCGAAAAGTATTTTATCAATAACACCACTAATTTATTACTTAAATGTCGCGTACTACATAAAGTGTTGCTCTAATAACACTACCGACTTTATTACCTGATAAATTGAACAAAGTATGAAAATACTGTATTTATGTTGTCGGCCCATTAGCTCAGTTGGTTAGAGCGTCGTGCTAATAACGCGAAGGTCGCGGGTTCGATCCCCTCATGGGCCACGACTTTTTTTCAAGTTCCGTACCTGAAAAAAGGTCTCTCAGGAGTTTAGACCCCTTTCAGGAATCACGGTTATTGTGGAAGAGCCCAGCCAATGCATATATAGGTCTGGTTTTCACTTGGTCAATTTTAATATTATTTTAATTTTTAAGACAATTTAATTGTGGTCTTGATATTATGATTGATATGAAAATTGAAAATTAACCCAGCTACATCCTGGATAAGATTTGTCCTGCTCACAGCAGAGATTTAAAATGAAGACATTTTTTTAAATATAAAATAAGGAGGCAAACGAGCAACTAAAGGGTCACCTGACGGAAAGCAACTACTCGTACCGTCGGCCACGGACACTAGCAACATCAGAAGAGCTGCAGGTGCGTTGTCGGCCTTTTGGGAATAAGCTCTCTTCTTGAAGGTTTACAGGTCGTATAGGTCCGGAAATACTGCTGGTGACAGTTCTTTCCGGAGTTTTACAGTGAGCGGCAGAAAGTTACGTGAAGAATGCGCGGTGGAAGACTGCCACTCATCAAGGTGATGAGGATGTGATTTGGGATTGCAGAGGTCACCAACCCATTGTGTGCGGACTGCGGACCAAGCATGTTCGAAGATTTTCGTTAAAAATAAATGTAGGTCTCAAAAAAAAAAAGGTCTCGATATACTGATGAACATCTCCAGAATTTAATATCAATAGCTTGCACCAATTTCACTCCCAACAAGCAACGAAAACTTGACACTTGTCTGTCTCATTATGTAAATAAATACCTTTGTAATTTCCGTAATTACATTGTTTTTTTTTAATGCAGTGCGGACCGTGACGGTCATTTTATTTAAAAAAAAGCGAAACTAATTGGTGACCCCTGTATTATTGTATTCATTTCCTTGTCTTGTAACTCTACCTTTGACAATGTTTGTTCGAGGAACGTGACGTTTATTATAATGCATTAAAGAAATGATGCACATAATGGCGGGGACGGAGCGGCCAATTTGAATTATTTATCACAAGATGGCGGCGTTTGTCGGCTCAATTGTTGGTTTGTGTTCGGAGACGCTCATTATATATTATTTACCTTGTATTATACTATGCGAACGCTTAAGATAAGTGAAGTTTTTAATTTTTAAGTTTTTCAGATTGGCGTTTACATATTATTGTAACGATTTCTAATCTTACATAAGTCTCTTTTCTTAAAAAAATATTCTCTTCTTATACTTAAATTATGCATGATAATTGATAAAACATGTTATATTATTCAACTAAATTTTAATATATTGAAAAGCAATAATCCCAATGACCTAATATTATTATTCCAAACAATGATATAAATATTATTTTGAAATTGTGCTTTTATCGTATTTTCTTAAACAAATAAAATATTACACACACTACAATATGCACACAACCATTATTTTGAATGACAAGCCTATACATACGAATTCTCTTTTGTTTATGGTTGAAGTCTGTTGTCACTTGTCAAATAAAAAATGGGTTGTTGTTTTTTTTATTAAATCTGAAATAGTCAATACTTTAAACGGGGAGCCAAAATAAGAAAATAATTGAATTCTAATAATAAAGAAGAAAATAATTGAATTCGAATAAACTCGAATTTCGACCATTGATTTCTAGTTATGTTTATTCGATTTATTTTGAATCTAAAATATAAGTTGGCCCATGAGGGGATCGAACCCGCGACCTTCGCGTTATTAGCACGACGCTCTAACCAACTGAGCTAATGGGCCGATGTATTTTCGGAAGAATTCTGAGAACACAATATTCTCACGTTCTCATTATCTACATTTTACTCACTATAATAATCATTATTGAATACTTAAATCAATATTGATAAAGTCGTGCTGCTAGGCTGTTAATATTTTTAACAATTCTTAGAAAAAAACACGGATGGTAAAGTCCAATTATTATGTATAATACCTATTTAGTCAATTTAACTCATTATTTAGTTATACGAAATTTTAATGAATCCTTATTCCTAAACACTGAATTTAAGAACGAGTAAAATATAAGATAATATAAAATCAGCATAAAATGATCACCAGTAAACAGTGGGCCAGGAACCTGGATTACAGTACGCGTAGAGCTACGCGCGTAGCAGGCGAGCTACGCCGTAGTGCGGTTCGTAGATCGTAGCGCTACGCCACTACGCAGTACGTAGCTACGTAGCGGCGTAGCGCTACGATCCAAGCTACGGCCCTTGAACCTGTAGTCCCTACGCGTAGGGACTACGAATTCAAGGGCCAGACTTAAGCTTCGGCCAAAGCGACTGCGAATCGGGAGCGTCTACCGCGCGGCGGACGCTGCCCATGTAATCTTATGGCGCTGCGGCTGTGCACACCTGCGCGACCGCAATGCAGGACGTTCGCGTCGGCAGAGCAGGAATGAATCTACGGTTCACACCGTAGTCACACAGGTGTGCACGCCAGTTTCGCGTTGCAGTCTCCCGCATCGCGTCCCGCGTTACTGACGCGCAGGTTTGGCCGAAGCTTTAAGCGTTAAGGTTTTAGTGACGGTGTTGGTTTAGTTAAAAACGTTTTTGTCCTCTTATTCTGTCTTCAGGATTAGTTTAAAATGTTATCGACAAAAATAATAATATACATCCCAACCTTGACATTAAGTCTTTTTTCACCGGTATGTTAAAAGTGCGATAGCAAAATTGATAATGAATTAAAAATTTCGTGTGCAAGCAAATTATAGCTCCTACGAGTTTTGGAGTTATGTTTTCGCTAGTACATAGCTGAAGTTATCAGGAGACAATACATGGGCTTTCATCATCATCATCACTCACCGCTACCAGCATGTTGGCCTGGTCGAAGTAGTCTGCGACGGGCACGACGTTACGGTAGAAGTTGGTGAGCTCCATGCGCGCCAGGCTGAGCACGACGTGGCCGAGCCGCGCGCCGTACTCAATCTGCCGCTCCAGCACGCGCTGCCGCCAGCTCACCACCACCACGCCGCTCAGCGTCTGGATCTGATAGGGTTAAGGCATTCAAAACTAAAAAAACTGGGCTATAAGTCTGACAATCATCCCTTAAGGCTAGGTTTGTTCCAAATTCACGTTTCTAGAATGAGTAATTTTTAAAGAAAGCGTCATTAAAAAATACTGAAAAATATATACATGTATAGATACATCTTTTAACTAGTGACTTTTACGGTTAGAAACACAATACAGATAATTTTACTCGATAAAAAAAAATTCCGAAACAACCTCGATTTTAAAAACATTTTGAGTTTTATAGGACTTACAGGGACTCAATCAAAAAATAATTTGGATAGTTCGATTACTATTAAAATTTTACAGGGAAATGTACGGATACATGTTTAGTTACACTATTTTTTATCTAAGTAAAAAGGTTTTTTCTCCTATTTCGCCCTATCATGGACGCGGCGAGCGTCGTAACCGCCACTGTACAAGGCGCGCTGATATGGATGTTATTTTAATGTCATTTAAGTCGATATTCGCACTGACAGACATCGACCTGCTAATTTAGGAATAACCTCCCCTTAAGATAGATGATGAACAGAGATGCACAAAATGCTCAAAAATGTAAACATACCGGCATGCTCCCATCTATTCATAGATGGATTAACATCTATAAATGTCCAAAGGTCCGGCCGTTTACGCCTCAAAAAGGCATGATCATGAGCTTTTATGGGGAATCTTGATACTGTCCTATAAGGAACTTTTAGCGCTTGGGGGCCATTGATATGGGTATGAATGCCGAACAGCTGCCAATCAAAACTACATGCTAATTATGTTATTTCTTGTTTCAGTCTCATATAATTGGTCTCATGCAAAATAATGACGTGGATTGTTATACACATATATGACGCTTTATAAAATGGCAGCCTTATTATTAATTTTGGACAGACGTGCAGGATCTTTGCAGAGCAACTTAAGAAATAAGCTACATAAGAAAATTTTAACACTACCGCGCTTATAAATAAGCGACATTACTACCTATTTGTGACATGTTATAAAAACATTAAAGACAAAAGTTTAGTACTATTTGTTAGTAAGTTAATAGTGTAAATTACCATAAAAGGCACGACAATGTAAGCACACTAACATCACGCTTTTAGGGAGCTTAAGTTGTAAACATATTAAAGTAAGTCATAAAAATATTTATGACTAACATTACTTGTTTAGTAATAACTCATTTCACCACGTTATGCATTAAGCGACTTAATTAAATAGCGCTAGAAGTGGGCGGTAACATAAACACTGCAGCAACAATTTATTTAGTCGCTTTGTAATTGCTGAGTAGTGTGTAGACTGTAGTGGTCCCCGCAGACGGCGCGGCGTCGTTACTACTGGATTTACAACTAGCTGAAGAAACCAGTCTATAGTAGACTAATCTAGACCGGAATAGCTATTCAAAGACTATATACATATTTTGAAAGTTAAAAAAAAAGTAAAACAAGTTAAAAAAAAGTAAAAAAAGTAAAGAAAGTTTAAAAGAAAGTTATTATTATTATGAAATCACAAGTTTCTGTTTGTATTTATTGAATCACGGCTACTCTTAGGATTTTCATACAATAATAACAAATGTTAAAACTAATTGCTTCTGCAAGAAATTACTTAGTTAAAACATATTTTGTATTATATACAGATATTACCTACAAATGTACAGACTTTTTGCTCAACAATAGTTTTGCATTTTTTTCGTTGGGAAAATGCATTTACGCATCCCCACAGTCTGGGGAGGGCTAGTACTGGGGTATGTAGGACTCCCCGGGGACGATGTAGGCGTACTCACTAAAACCCCAACAGTGTTCCTGCTTTTCCACTTTAGGCAGAGGCACGGGATACGCGAAGAATACACCCACGTCACTGTCATTGTTTGGCAATATCGACGTATGCAGGTAATGCAGGCTATGCGAGGTAGACCATTGCCACAGACAAAATAAACTGTAGTAGCCCTTTAAGTATATAAGTCTGTATGGACCTACATTTCGGTAAGGACATCCAGTACCATCCAAATGTATGAAAGGACACGCAGCCGCCCTTGACGCTACACTGACACCCAAATCGATTACAACTACCCTCCCGACGTAAACATCTACCCCAGCCGTGTAACTAATACAATTATTAAGATAAATATTTGTTAGACTTACGCACTATTTACATATATAAGGTGTAACCAAACAAAGTAATAATACTTTAGGGTGTGTATCTGCCTCTTATATAGAGTTCACTGTGAAAGTGCAGCGCTGAAAGAACAATTTTTTTGAGATTTGTAATTCGGTCTTCATTCTACACAATCAGTGGCATACGGGACGTATGGAAAATGCTGTATGTTCATACTCACACCTCAACTTACATGTATTTAGTGCCGAAGTTGTCTAAGTTTATAATTGAAACGGAATTCTAGAAACGCACTTGCAGCTCTTCTAATGTTATGCGTGTCCATAGGCGACGGTAGTTGCATTCCATCAGGTGACCCGTTTGCTCGTTTGCCCACTTATTTTATTAAAAAAACAAGTAAGAAGCTTGTCATGTGGATCTTTCTCCGTTTGACAAGCAGACTGTTGCGTGCGTGTGCGTTGTGATGTTAGTCGTCTTAAGATGGTTCTCGAATCTCGATATTGTGAGTGGCAGCTGAAAAGGAAGATCTTCCGACCGAGCGAGATAGCATGCTCTGTTAGGCCGAAGCCCACTAACGTCATTTCAGACGTAAATATCTTGTTGTTCTCCGAAACTTCGATAGCGCGATGCAGGATTGCGAGGCAAATTGTGGTACTTGATAGTAACAAGAACAAAAACACAACATTTCGAGATCGAAATGGTTTTTGATCTCAAAATATTTCCAGGGTTGCCTTTTTTGCCATAAAAAAAGGATCTTCAGATGTTTGAAGTATTTTAAACAGTATGTTGGCAAAATATGAGACAAAGAGAGGCTGACATATGAGATAGAGATAGACTGACCTTGTCGGAGTATTCAGCGACGTCGCGCATGGAGCGAGGGTACCCGGAGACGAGGTAGGCGCGCGCCGCCGGAGCCATCTTCATCTCCAGCATCAGCACCTCCGTGACCGTCTTGCTGGATAGCGAGCCGAAGTCCTGCATGTCTGTGCGGAGAGGAAAAGATATGTAGTCAAAAGAAAATCGTAGAATGTTATGTTCTAACCGACATAGTCCTAACTAAATACTAATAAACATTTATTTATTTAAAAACTAGCTGTTGCCCGCAACTTCGTCCGCGTGAATGAATGTTATTAAAATCGAGACTAAAAAAGTTGAACACCTATCTACGACTATTTTATTTGGATCTATGTTACACACGAAATTTTTAATTTACATCAAAATACCCAGGAAACTTGAACCTCAGATACCTACTTATCGTTTTGAAAAATCCTTTCTTCGAAGGGAAACAAATTGGAATTTGTTGTGTTAGACTGTTGCCAATAATAATTGTGACAAAAACGCTTGAAGGCACGGATTAAGTTCCTATAGCGCTGTCCACGATATCACCGTAGTATGCGACATCAGATTTACACTGTATGTTGTCTAGTATTGTAGTTCTTTCGTTTCGGCCGAAAAAACTCTCCCAGAGAACATGATGAGAGGTTTCTTCAAACATACTGCCTTCGGTCGTACATATTCTACGATTTCTACCTATGTGCTCGACCGATGACCGACCGACTTAGATCCGTAATTTCCATGGCCGGTAACGAATTGAGATACACAGTGATCAATTATATCCATCCAGGGTTTGATAATCGTTTACAAATTTTAAAGAAAAAGAATCTGCTGAAGGGCTCGCACTATGACGTTAAGGAAGACTTTTCACGAGAGACTTTGGCAAAAAGAAAAGAATTACAAGAAACGGTAGAAAAGGAACGCAAACAGGGAAAAAATGCTGTCTTACGGTATGACAAAATAGTAATACTGCCTGGTAGTCCAAAAAACCGGAACACCGCAACTGATTCAAGAAAAAACGGAACATGTCCTCGTCTCCTACTGAACAAAATATGATGCCTAGCGGGAGCAATGCTAAACAAATACCAAAAAGATATAAAATTAATAACATCAAATCATACATGCAAAGCTCTATGCAAGCGAAAAATCTTACCGAAAAAACTCTACCTCCAACTCTACCGAGATAAATCTGTTGACAAAAAACTAACAACTGAAGCCCCTCCTCCTAGCCCCCTCCCAAGACGGCCGGTCCCCGTGGGAGGAGTAGACCAAAACCCTCAAGAGGAAATCATGCTCTACGTAGGAACTTATAATGTCAGAACTCTATCATCCTATTCTCGACTATTAGAATTAAGCTGCACTATATAAGATATCAGGTACGACGTCATCGGCCTGTGTGAGATAACTCAGATAAGGCGAACGGGCGAGTCTATACAGGAATATAGCGATTTCATTTTGTTCTATATAGGACAAGCTCCAGGTTTATACGGTGTGGGATTTATTGTTAACAAACGCCATAAGCAAAACATTATATGCTTCAAAGGACTATCAGAAAGATTAGCTATATTACAGCTCAGTATTAATAACATAGAAATAAGCATTATTCAATGTTACGCGCCTACAGAATCCTCTAACGAAAACGACTTAGAAACTTTTTACACTGTGGTTAACGAAGCATTAAAAATAACAAATAAATATGTGATTGTCATGGGCGATTTTAACGCTAAAATAGGTCACCCTCGCCACGATGAAAACCTTATAATGAAAAGCTTTGGCTATGGACGCAGAAATAGTAGAGGTGAGAGGCTTATACAATTTGCATGCGAAAATAAACTCGCTATCCTGAACACTTTTTTCAAAAAGAAACTCGGGAAAAGATGGACCTGGAGATCACCAAATGGTCTGGTAAAAAACGAACTGGATTATATACTTACTAACTTCCAAAAATCCGCTCAAGACGTACAGGTGATTAATGTCGATTTCCCTAGTGATCACAGATTAATAAGAGCAAAATTTAAATTACAGCCACACAACAAAAGCAGGAAAAGCTACGGAGCTGTTGGAAAGAGTTCTCTTAAGAATGATAGAGAAATACAAATCTATAAGGAAAAACTTAAAGAAAATTTAGAAAACTTTCCTACTTGGCAACAACGCTCTACAGTACAAGAACTAAATGATAAAATTGTCCAAGCAATAAGCAGTAGCCTCAAAAAGGCCTATACACCTCCAGAAAACAAGACTTATCTTTCTACTAAGACGCAGAATTTGATATTCAGGCGACAGCAAATCCAAAAAATCAAACCAAAAACAAGGAGTTTAAAAAATGAACTAAAAGCATTATATAAGCATGTTAGTAAATATATCCGCAAGGATTATAACATACATCGTAAAAACACTTTCGAAAAACATGTATTACAGTCAGGCAGCTTAAAAAGAGCAAACAAGGAACTTAGATTGCAAAAGACATGGATGGAAGGTTTAAAAACTTCGAATAATATAAATTGCAATAGAAACGAAATACTGAAAGTAGCTACTAGCTTTTACAAAAATCTTTACGAAAATGTAGAGTCGACACCCACTACCAACACGTCGATGGAAGCACCTATGAATATACCCGAGATCGATGTAGAGGAGGTAATAAAGGCAATTACGAAAACCAAAACCGACAAAAGCCCTGGACCAGATCAAATACGAAGCCTTGAAAATTGGATGCCCATACCTAGCTGTCCCTCTCACGCATCTCTTTAACCTCGTGCTTGAATCGGCTATAGTACGAACACAATGGACGGAATCTTATATAATTTTGATATATAAAAAGGGAGACCCAAATAATATTGGAAACTACCGCCCAATAAAGTTTTCTCGTCTATCTTGGAAAAGAGACAATATCGAAAGACATCAACCCGCAGAACAAGCGGGGTTCAGAAGTGGTTTCTCCACGATTGATCATATCCACTCTATAGAACTAATAATAGTCAAATTTCAAGAATTTAACAAACCACTTTACCTTATATTTATAGACTACCAAAAAGCTTTCGATTCTCTTTACCACCACTCCATATGGGAGTCCCTACAATCGCAAGGAGTCGACCCAGCATATATAAAAATCCTGAAAAACCTCTACCGTAATTGTTAAACCATTAAAAATGAATTATGCGAATTCAATATTTATAACACCAACGGATAAAATGGAAGTGAATGACATTATTAAACATTTAAACACTAAATCAATAAAAGCATGTGCTAAGTGTGTGCTAAGTAACCGCTAAGCTACATAATAAATCTTTCGTTTCAAGAAGGGACTTTCCCAGATAGTCTAAAAAAATCAATTGTAAAACCTATACATATATAAGAAAGGTGATAAAAAAGATTTAAATAATTATAGACCTGTAACATTAATTCCTGTAATATCGAAAGTATTTGAAAAGATCATGTTAAAAAGGTTATGCAGTTTTGTGACAAAATATGATTTATTAAAAAATGAACAATTTGGGTTTAGAAAAAATAGAAATACCACTCAAGCATGCTTTAATTTAATAAAAAAAATTACGGAAAGTCTAAATAATAAAACTTTAATTACAGCTACCTTTTTAGATATGAGCAAGGCTTTCGATTTTGTAGATCATAAGCTTCTTCTCCATAAACTAGAAAAATACGGCATAAGAGGCAAAGCACATGATTGGATAAAAAGCTACCTATTCAGGTAGCTTTTTATCCAATCATGTGCTTTGCCTTCCATTTGGAAGACAACAATGTGTACAGATTACTAAAATACAAAAGGGAACTAAAGTTAGTAGTAGGTCAAAGTTTTTACAAAACGACTACGGTGTTCCCCAAGGAAGCCTATTGGGACCGTTCCTCTTTCTATTGTACATTAATGATCTTCCTGAAGCTATCGAAGAAGACTCAATATTATTCGCAGATGACACAACTGTACTTATTAAATGTAAGACCAAACAATCATATCATAATGTAATAACCTCAACACTAGACAAAATATTTATATGGCTAAAAAATAATAATTTAAAAATTAATCTTGACAAAACAAAACTAATACAATTTCGTGACTATCGTACTCGCCCTATTGACATGAATATATCTTTTGACGGTATTAAAATTGACAACGTTAAATGTACAAAATTTTTAGGTCTTATGGTTGACATGCATTGTGACTGGAAGTCACATATTAATTTCATATGCGACAAGCTAGATAAATTTGTGTTCGCGATCAAAACATTACGATTGAAAGTTTCTACGGAGGCAGCGTTAATTGCCTATCACGGTTATGTGGCATCGGTTCTCTCATACGGTCTGTTGTTATGGGGGAACTCGGTTGACTTTGAAAGGGCTTTTTGGGTGCAAAAGAAATGCATAAGGGCTATTTGTGGAGCCTGGTCTATGCACAGTTGTAAACCTCTATTTACAAAACTACGCATACTACCCCTTGTGTGTTTATATATTCGTGATCTTTGTGTATTCGTTAAGCAAAATCCACAATACTTTACACTTAACTCAGACGCAAATAATAGGAGTGCTACTCCAAGATTTAAATATAAATTATATATGCCACCATGTCATCTAGATGTATATAAAAGAAATGTTTGTATTAGTGCTATTACAGTATATAATAATAAACTTCCTGACAGATTTAAAGATTTGAAATTAATTAATTTTAAAATTCAAATAACGAAGTGGCTATTAGAAAACTCTTTTTATAAACTTGACGAGTACATGAAATATGTTGAAGAGATAAAATAGATTAGGTACTATATTATTTTATTTCAATTTCTTATTAACAATGACATTATTTTAATTTTTTCTATCATGATTAGTTATTCGACAATATTTTTTATTTCTTTTATCTTTTACATATTTCTTTTAAATTATTATTATTGGTGTACAGCGTTTAATTTTATATCAATTTTAACAGTGATTTTATAATATATTGTATTTATTACTTAGTTAATTTTATGTATTTTTTTTAATTAATTTTATATAATGAATTGCACGCCATTGTAATGGCAAGAATGTACTGGAACTTTCATTATTTATTATAAGACCATGATTATGTACTACATTCTGGCAATAAAGGAGTTTGATTTGATTTGATATAGTAGAATTAAGCTTGAAAGGACTGGACCTCCTATAGCCATCAGAAGGGGGGTGAGACAGAGGGATGGGATATCTCCCACCCTCTTTATTTCTGTTTTACAAAGGATTTTTGATAATCTAAATTGGGGAAATGTAGGTATAAAAATCAACAATCGTTATTTGAGTAATTTGAGATTCGCAGACGACATCGTCTTATTATCAGAAAATGCAACCGAGCTACAGACGATGATAAACCTATTGTACACCGCAAGTAAACAGGTAGGCCTGGAAATTAACCGAAGCAAAACCAAAGTACTCACAAACTCTACAAAAAGTCCAATATATCTAGAAAATGTCGAGCTGGAATATGTGGATTCCTTTATCTATTTGGGAAAACAAATCTCTTTCCTGAGACAGAGAAATGAACAAGAGATTGACAGGAGAATTTCCAATTGTTGGAAAAAGTACTGGAGTCTGAAGGAGGTATTTAAAGGAGATATGCCAATTGCCGTCAAGCCCTCATTAACTTACGCCAGCCAGACATGGAAACTTACAAATAAGACTAAGTCAAAAATAAGATCGTGTCAAAGAGGTATGGAGAGAAGTCTACTAAATATCAAGAGAATACACAAAATAGCACACAAAAACATAAGAAAAAGAACTAAAGTAGCAGACGCTCTCCATTACTGCAAAAAACTCAAATGGCGCTGGGCGGGCCACCTTTCGAGACTGACAGATTATGGACTCAAGCAATAACAGCATGGAAAGGAGCCACAGGCACTAGAACGAGAGGGAGACCTATAGCTCGATGGACTGACGACATAATAAAGATAGCTGGCGAAGGATGGATGGAGATAGCGAAAAATAGAGAAGCATGAAAAACTCTAGAGGAGGCCTTCACCTTCGAAGCGAGGGGTTCTTACTAACACAAACATTAATGCTCTTAACTGTTACTAACGAAATACTATGTAATTAGTGAGAAATAAAAGGCTTTTTTATTTTTATTTTATTATTTATTTATTATCAATAATGACAACAGGCAGGCAGTTGAAATTTTCACAGAGTCCTTAATTATATGTGTACTTTAATAATTAATAGTACAATTAGAATATAATTAAAATTTAATATAAAATTTTCCCATACAAAAACACAACTTTTGGCCTATATTTTCTCTATAATGGTACGGAACCCATCGTGCACGAGTCCGACTCGCACTTGGCCGATTGTAAGCATAGTATCAAATTCGGGCAATCTATACAACAAAAAAAGAATTTTGAAAATCTGACCACAAACAGGAAAGTCAACATTAACTCCTCCTTTTTTAAAAGTCGGTTAAAAAAAAGTATCTAAGATGTTGACCAGGGATGTAAGGTATCATCATGCCAAATTTCATTGAAATCAGTATAGCGGATTCAGAGATTAGCCTGTACAAACAGACAAACAGGCAAACAGACAGAGAAACAAAAATTTCAAAAACAGTTAAAATGTTATTCTATTACTCTTCTAACATGCCCCTGACTCGGTATGGTATACTCAAGTTTATTTTCAATGTACAAAAATTTTGCCTCTACGATTTTATTATAAGTATATAAGTATATAGATTCTTTATTTGCATATAAACAATTTTATAAACAATATAACATAACAAAAACAACATAAGGCATGGAATATAGGCTAATATAGCAATTAGGCGGCTTTACTGCTTTCAGCGGTTTTAGACAACTAAAATATGATAGCAGAAAATAATGTTAAAATGTTATTTATTTAATATTAAACAAAAGCCAATGACAAGTTTTCACCATCAATTACATGGAATTGAGTAACAAGCAAACATGATTAATATGTGATATGACACAGCGTATTTAATAATACAAGTTATGAGTATAAATGATTCGCTGTTCCAATATTATTTAAATATTAATATATTACGTACTGTCGGTTTATCTGTTATCAACGCTTATGACGCTCCCCCTACAGGGGTGCCGTAATTTACCGTTTTTAGAGTCTTATTTGCAAGCTATAAAATTATTATTTAATATTAATACAGCAATAATCTTCAGCATATGAACATTTTTTTTTTTTTGAAAATGATAATGAAATAAGGGGGCAAACGAGCAAACGGGTCACCTGATGGAAAGCAACTTCCGTCGCCTATGGACACTCGCAGCATCAGAAGAGCTGCAAGTGCGTTGCCGGCCTTTTAAGAGGGAATAGGGTAATAGGGGAGGGTAGGGAAGGGAAGGGAAGGGAATAGTTGAGGGTAGGGAAGGGAATAGGGTAGGGGTTAGGGGATTGGGCCTCCGGTAAACTCACTCACTCGGCGAAACACAGCGCAAGCGCTGTTTCACGCCGGTTTTCTGTGAGAACGTGGTATTTATCCGGTCGAGCCGGCCCATTCGTGCCGAATGGCTCTCCCACGTATAAAAACATTCCTTTCTCCGTTATTAATGCCCTATTTTTGTTTATTATACTCATGATATCAGCTTCCAAAATAATACTAATTTATTTAAATTCAAGCAGCATTTACTAATTACATTTATTTGAAACACAAGCCAATAGATCGACAATTTCATTAATAACATATTTGCCGTTTGAATTTTTTTAGGTCAATTTTGAACTAGGTTAAGTAAAAAAAAATTGGATTTTGGTGCGATCTCGGTAACGCGGCAAAGGTATGGTCATGGTCGTTTGCTCAGGGGATGGCCTTAAACCGATGTTGGCAAAATTTTATATAAAGACGCGTTCCCGAGAGTCCCGAGAAAGCGCATAAGATTTTTGTCATAAACTAGCTGTCCCGGCAAACGTTGTTTTGCCATAAAATGATTTTCCCTGTTTTCCTGCTTTTCTCTTGAAGTTTTTTCTGAATTTTTTTTCTATAGACTTCACGTAGCCCGAGACCTTTCTAACGAATGCAAAACCATGGAAATCTGTTCGTGCGTTCTGGAGTTATAGCGTCAGGAAGGAAAACCCGACTTATTTTTATATATTAGACTAGCGACCCGCCCCGGCGTCGCACGGGTATAAAATATATAGCCACTGAAAAAATTATTAGAATCGTTAACCTATGATCCTTCACGTGGTGTACTTATTATCTGTCCCAAATAACATAAAAATTGCTCCAGTAGTTCGCGAGATAAGCCCTTTCAAATAATTTCCCCCGTTTTTTCCACACTCTCCTATTAGTCTTAGCGTGATAAAATACAGCTTAAAGCCTTCTTCAATAAATAGGCTATCTAACACTGAAATATTTTTTTAAATCGGACCAGTATATAGTTCCGGAGATTAGTGAGTTAGCCCTTTCAAATAATTTCCCCCGTTTCTTCCACATTTTCCTCTATTTCTTTGCTTCTATTAGTCTTAGCGTGATAAAATATAGCCTATAACCTTTCTCGATAAATGGGCTATCTAACACTGAAAGAATCATCAAAATCCGTCGCGTGGTTTTAAAGATTTCGCTTTTTTTCCCTCATGTCCCTTTGTTCCCTACAAAGGGACATGAGGGAAAAAAGCTATTTTGTTTTATAATATGTATAGATGAACGAATTTCTGTACAAACAATTCACGGGCTATATCTAGTAACTCATAGTGTTATCAAATTGCGTATCATTACAGTTTTTCTGTCTGATAACCGACAACCACAAAGTACAGAACTAGTAAAAATAAAGGGTAGTCAGTCGCTGTGTGTCCCTCACAACTCGTCCGCCACACACACACCTGTCAGCTGCATCTGTAGCTTTACACGTGTTTTCCACACTACCCTCGAATGTAATAAGTGGATGAAGTTTTCTGTGTGGCCTATTATTGCCTTTAATGCTGACCCCCTTATTAATAGAAATATGTATTTATTTCATAGAAACATTATCTATTTGTATTGTCATAAATCACATAAATACCCAAACCTAAAAAAGACAAAAAAACGTGGATTAGCGTAAGTATGGAGAAAATATAATTTTTAGGAAGTTTTTGTTTAGGTTAAATAGGTACACTTAATTTGTCGTGTAGACAAAATTCCTAATATAATCATTCGCCAGAGAACTAAAGTCACCGACATTGCTCATAGAATTAGCACGCTGAAGTGGAAGTGGGCTGGTCATGTCTGCAGACGGGAAGACGGTAGATGGAGCAGACAAGCGTTTGAGTGGAGACCACGCTTAGGCAAACGTAGTGTAGGACGTCCCGCAGCATGGTGGACCGACGATTTGAAGAAAGTGGCTGGCAGCGGATGGATGAGGGCTGCCCAAGATAGGGATGGTTGGCGCTCATTGGGGGAGGCCTACGTTCAGCAGTGGACGGCAATAGGCTGATGATGATGACGATGAATCTATCGTGAGGTTGTTTTCAATCATAAACTTATAATAAACTTACGACACTGGTATATTATAAGTTTATGTTTTCAATCCACATAGGTAGTAAGTAGATATGTAAATAAAACTGTTGTGCAAACACGTATTTTATTCTGGTGCAAATAATTGCAATTGGTAGTAAGTTGTGACTTGCGACCAGATATTTTTCGGCACTTGGCACCGGCCCATTAGCTCAGTTGGTTAGAGCGTCGTGCTAATAACGCGAAGGTCGCGGGTTCGATCCCCTCATGGGCCACAATCCGTTTTGCATTTTTTTACATCACGTCTTCGAATCTAACCAAAGCTCTCGCTCGCTCTTGTGACTACCATTATACTGAAATAATCATTATAGTAGTCAAAAAGGTGTCAATGAGGGAAATACGGAAATTGCGCACGAAAACCGCGAGCGTGACCGCTGATCAAACTTTCTTTACAATATTCATTCCCATAATAAATAGGCTGTGAGACAATACAATGAGGAATTTCTACTACGAGGACCCACCATTTCCTATCGCGTACTGCTGCAGCAGGTCTGTCATGTTGACGTGCACCAGACCGCGGCGCTCCTGCATCAGCGTGTCACAGTGCGTCACCTTCCCGCTGCCTGGCCCGCCTGGAAACACGCACGCACGTATAACGCGCCGGTATAGGCAAGGAAATTATGCTCTATAAATAAATATATGGCTATATGATTGCTGATTGCAATAATCACTCTTAACATTGTCGCGTCTTATGTGAGCGAAAGCCTATCAGCGCGAGCCGAGCCAAAGCGACTTACGACCGGAAGATTTCTTTAAGATACCGCTACATATTGTATGATTCGGATTCCCTGTTTCTACTCACCCAGCACGAATATAACGGGCACTGCGGGCGGCTCGAACTTGACGTGCGTGGTGTTCTGCATGGGGAAGGCGCCGGCGGCCGGCGTGGCGGGCCACGAGCTGCGCCGGCTGCGGTCCGCCGTCTCCAGTTCCTCATTGTTTTGTTCTGGCAAGGTGAGGATACATGAGAATTGGGAAGTTCGTCATTGTTTTGTTCGGAAGTTTCTTTCATTAAGATATTTGAGAATAATTGTGAGGTAGTTAGTGAAAAAGTTACGGAAGAAACTAGGCAATGACGATTTAGTAAACAAATTAAGGTTTGTGATATCTCCAAGATATCTCTGCCATTGTTGTTATATTTTTATGTTGGGGCCGCAAGTTTTAGTAAACTTAGGATATTTTTACCGTTTACTGATTAAAAACACAAAAAAATAGAAACTATGTGCAGTTGTTGCACAGTTTAAAAATAACGATACAATTAAAATTGGTGCTACGTATGCTAAATTATTAACTACTTCGATATAAAGTTTTCTTATTACCATTTACCTGCGAAAATCAATAGCATTTTAGTAATTTTGATGTTTATTTGGTTTTGGGTAGCTAACACGAGTAGCCTCTTGAATCCAAGAGAGTTATTGTCACAGTAATTTACGTCGCCAACACGAAAATAGTAATGTCGTGAAACGTGATGCCTTCCATTAAAGGCAGGCGACCACACACGCTAAGCATCACATTAGTTCGGGTGTTTATAAGAAGTGGCGCCCAACGTGGGGCCGACTTACCCGTGTCCAAGCAGATGCCCATATTCCATGAAGATGATGAGTTTTAGACTTCTTTCGGGCGCTTAACTAGGGGACTACTTAATATTATATTGGCACTAGTGATAAAAATATATCAAAAACGTACGTCGCTGCCTCGTATTAATATAATTGTTCATCGATTGAAGGACGCGACCTTGCTATCTGTTATCAAACGAAACAAACATAAAAACTTCGCAACTAAAAGTGTTTTAACTCATTTTATTATTTTTAAATGATCAGCTTTCGTCTGCTTATTCGAAAGTTGTGTCGACGGGACAGCATCTCTGCCGGCGGGACCGTACGGTGGGGCATCGCGGGCCGTCCGCCGGGCTGCGATCCTCGAGGGTGACTGAGGCCCAGGTGGAAGTGCTGTACTACCGTCCTCGGCGTCGCACGTAAATACGCGTCGTCCTCGTCTAGCACGCATCAGACGCACGCGTGCGAGTAAGACGCCGATATCATTGAATAATTAAACCGCCGACCCCCTGAATGAATTGTGAAAATGCAAGAAACTGTACATTAGCGTGTTTGCTTAAGAGGTTAACTCATAAGACGATTAGGGTCAGTTAAATTAATATTTAAGAAAACGCTCGACAAACAGTTTCTTGTCCGGGGTAATTGCATTGTTTAGACTGTAATGATGACCCGACCATGTGGAGTTACGGTGTAATTAACTAATTACATGGTGCGAGTCTCCGGGCCGCAGGTGTTCGGTCTCCGAACTTCTTGGTAATCATTTAATATTCAATGATTCGGTGGATAAAATATGAGTCGACTTAGTTGTAACCTAATTCCACGTACACTCATTACAACATACAGAAGGCTACTTTATTACCCCTCATATTTTTTATTTGATACATGGTGTAAGGCGGTTTGTGACCTACATCAGTGAATATTCAATTTATTTAGCGGCGTTTAAAGTTTTATCAAGTCCAACACTACTTACCAAAGTAACATGCCTTAGTGTTTGTTCAGACACAGCGGGAACCGCGCGTTTCTCGTGCAGAAACCCAGCGGTTAAGGGAGAATGAAGGAGAACGCAGACGGCACACTTTTTGTGTGATGTCTGCGGCGCACATACAGTCGGCATGGAGCGGCCATGCAGACTGTATGAACGCCGCAGACTCGATCACACAAAAAGTGTGCCGTCTGCGATCTCCCTAATTGTGATCGCTGTAATACAACGCCTTTGTAATACCTAAGCTGCGAGCGGTTAAAACGCACGGTTCCCACTGTGTCTGAACAAGCACTTATTCTTAACAGATAATTCAAAGAAAAGTGAGGATAGATTACAAAAAATCCGTATACTTACTACAAAGAAATATTAGACTTTATAGATTATCTACATAATGAAAGAAATACATCACATTGTAGCTTGTTTTATTAATAAATTAACCAAATGAGTGTTGTTTATAATATGTTTTAGGTTTACAATAATAATAATAATAAAGTACCTAATAATGACATTAATTAGTAAAACAATAATAAATAAGCTCTTTAATAATTATTAAGTAGACATAGGATTATATGCATTTGCATATTTGCATATTATGCATATAATGGCACTTTTTAGGCGATAGTGCATATTTTAGCAATTTTTCGTTGATAGTGTTATATTTCGGTAGTTTTATGCCTTCGTAGTATCCAAACTGGCTATCACGATATACACCGAAACCACAAAACAGAGGTAGATGCGAATTGCGATAGATCAAAACGCTTCAAATATGTGGCTTCATCACCATTACAAGAATGCTATACACCCGATAGGTACAATATCTTTCTAGAAACAAATTTTTTATTTTTAGTTGGCCACATTAGTAAAACATTTTAATAAAGTAGTTAACGATTAAACTGCAATGGGCATTAAGATTGCAATCGGATAATGTTGGTAGAAAAATATTATTGGTGCTGTACCTATAAGAAATTAAAAATCCTGGATTTCATCAAGAAATTATAAAAATTGACGCTTTTATTAACGGCACTACTGGAAAGCTATTAAAATTTTAAAATTTTAATAATAAGTGACTTTTAATTGTGCATATTACGGCCATTTTTCGTGTATAATTGCATTCATATTTCGGCACTTTGATCGTGCATATAATCCGATGTCTATTATTATGTAATGCAGTAATATCGTGATACATCTCTATTATTTACTAATTAATAGTGCGTTTAGTGTATTTGGTTTTTGGACAGCGTAGATCTTAAGAGTATTATGACGTCATTGAAAATGGGTACCCCGTACCACGAATCTTATTATATTTGAGGGTAGTCAAGAAAATTATTGCAACACCAATGTCAATATTGTAATTATTTTAACTGATATTGTTGAGTTTCTATCTTAAGTTGATTTTAACTGATAATGTTCGTCGTAACCTGACCTCTACCACGATCTTCTTTTCATTTCGGTACAGCAGCGGGGTGTATAGGTGTACTAAATACTAAAGTATTCTATACCAAATGATATTGGCCAAAACAAACTCTTGGATGTTACATCTATACATATAAATAAAATTGGAGTGTCTGTTTGTAATATTGAAAGAAACGTTTTTTACTACATGCATATGAATGTACATACGGGACATATACCAAAATAGCACTTTTTACAATTTTTGTCTGTCTGTATGTCTGTCTGTTTGTTCCGGCTAATCTCTGAAACGGCTGGGGCAATTTTAACGGGACTTTTTTTGGCAGATAGCGGATATAATAAGGAGTAACTTAGGCTACCTTTTAACCGACTTTCAATAAAGGAGGAGAATATATTTTAAACTTTTATATTTGTTCATACATATTTTGTAATTTCAACTTTCTAGCTAGCGCAATGCTTGAGATACAGGGTGCAATTAAGCGGGATTTTTTGGGGCTTAGGTATTATTAGGTGAGTCCATTAAACCAAAAAAATAGGGTGTTAATTTTTTTACAATAACATATTTTATCCCAAAAAAAATCGATGCACAATGGTCACTTCATAACTTAATTAACTAATTATCTGAATCGCGAGACAATCGAAGACTCGGATTATGGACAGTTCGCACTTCGCAACACCTGCACACGCCTAGCCAGCCTTGAAGACATGCCTCTGACGAGGTTAAAAGTGACAAAGTTGTGCTTAACAAACTTTTCAAGTAACAAACTTTTACAGACAATGTGCAAAACGCGCTAGACTTTGCTTAGAGCAAAACGGATTGCAGTATAAGTCGTTTGAACTATGCTAAGTGTAGACAAGATGAAAGTTAATAAGAGTTAGAGGTGGGTTGTTTTGATTTTTATTTTTTAATTAGTTGTACCGTGTACACAAGTTAATTGAATTTTTAAATACGCCTCAATGCAAAGGATGTGGTTTAGATTTATTATAAATTTCTAAAGTGCTTATGTTTCGTAATTAAAAAGTTGTAATATTCGATTCTTTTGATGTGTATCAATTAATTTTATTCTAAACATACCTGTCTACGTCCTTTACATTTGACGGTCCTAAGTTCGTCAAAGTATGAAGTACTTGTACTATTATCTATTCTGTGGTATGAAGGGAAAATTCGCAACTTATGATAATAACAAGAATGCAGTGACGGATTAACCCTTAATCAAATTAAGCAATTGCCTAGGGCATCACGTCTGAGGGGGCACCAGAAGAGTAAAGGTTCAAAGACCGATTCTAGTTGAGATACGGATAGGGGGGCCCACAGGCATGGATTGCTTAGGGCATCAAGTAGTCTTAATCCGTCACTGCAAGAATGTCAATGGAAGGGCGGGGCGGGGCCGGGCCGCGCATGTGTCCATGTTTTGTGGTGTTTGATAGGATAACTTTCGGAGGCTATTTCTCAAAATTTTAGTACCTACTGAGTGATTATAAAATAAGAAATACGTGTATTTTATTTTTAACAAGGATCAATATATCCAAATTTGGCAGGAAGGTTAAATTGCACCCTGTATATCAGCCTGCAGACATGCCACTATAATGTGCTAAAATGTTTTGTGTGTAATGTGTATGAACTATAATTTCGTCCAAAATAAACCAACATATTCATAAAATTAGGTACATATCACTTATCAGTTATCAGTCAATGCATAATATGTCGGTTTGGAAAAATCAACTGCTGATGAACATTTTTACAGCTTAAGTAAATAATATATATGCTTTTAGAGTTTGCGTGGTCAATCATAATCATTATGATTTTTGTTTAAATAAGACTATTTATTTTCTGCGCATAACGCACGCGCCGATCACGTCCGCATTTTAGAATTCGTTGTATGAAATGATGTGAAACCTCGCACAGAATGTGAATGAAAAAGTTACTAGTACAAGAAATAGAAGAGGAAATGAAATCAAATGGACTGTAAAAATTGTTAGCAAACAAATAAAAAAAAATAGGCAAATAATTGTCCTTTCTTCTTGAAGGGGGAACAAGAGGTCCCATATAAGGGGCCATTAAAAAAAACTCGCACATTCGCCCCCACCGTACGCGCCGCATTTCGCCGTTCGCGTAGGTACTATGCGGTGCGTTCGACGCGTACCGCGGTGCTGACAAAATATGTGCGATCAACTTAAATATCTACAATTGATGTTTTCAAACCTAACACTCAAATAGATAGAATAGACAGCAATAACAAAATAAAAACAGACAAACAAGAAACATATACATCTACTAGTGTCTACATTGGAAGAACTTTTGACTTATACCTATTATATCTACATTTAATTCTCTACATTAGCTAATAAGTTAGTTCGATAAGTTTCGAGACCATCGTTTAATATCATAGCCTATATAGAGACTGATAACATTACTTTTTACACACTATATTGTTAAGTTTCTATTCTGGTCAGGTAAAAAATCAAATATAGGAAAGCTTTAGGGCCAACGCTAAAACACGGAAGACCACCGCGAGCGAGCGGGCACCCGTAGCGTGCGCCCATCTCATTTAGCGCTGCTAGTATAATTTTTATGTCGAGCGTGTACAGTTGTGTTAAATAGATTACCATGGATTATTTACTAATTTATGATTTGGCAAAAAGACGTCAACGAAAACAACGTTGATTGCGAAAAGCGTGCGCCCGCGCCGTGGGCCCGCCCGTCCGTCGAGCGTGTGACAGTCCGTCGTCGCCCGCGTCCGCTCTGTCGCACGCGCCTGCGCTGCCCATACTATTTTTCATTATAAATAAATGCGTGCGCCTAATTCTTTTTAGGGTTCCGTACCAAAAGGTAAAAACGAGACCCTATTACTAAGACTTCAATATCTGTCTCGCACTTGGCCGACTTTTACTTTAACTGAATAAAGTTTATATTGTGTCACACCAAACTCCTAAAATATGTAATGAAATTATAAATAAACTCTTTTTAAACATTGATACTATTGATTGATTTAATTTGTAATAATAAATTATGATCAACCTTATTGTAGCAAGAGTAACTTGGCAAGAGATTCAGCTAAAATAGACTTTTTAATAGAGATTATATGAACATGTTTTAATAATTTAAATACTATTATTACATTGGACTTCCAACTTCCTTTACTGTCAATATTTAATCACGCTTAGATGCAACTTTATAATTTATTGCACTTATGCATTATTTATTATTATTGTGTTAAATAATTAAAAGCTAGGCATTATCACAACAGAACACAACTTGAGCTACATGGAATGATATGAAACAATTTAGACCGATATCAGAGCTCCGCTAGCTCTACCCGACATCACAACAAGTAACAGAGCCGTATTGCACTGGAATCACGAAAAAATCCTAAATTATTTCTAATATAATTTGATATATTATTATTTAAAGTCTTGTATAATTTCCTAATCCCTATTTTGGTCTTATCTTTTCATAGAAGAAAATTTGGTCGACACTGTTCGTTTCTCTCAGCAACACTTTTCGTTTGACAAACTTGAAATGTTCTAATGCAAACTCGTACAGCTCATTCTCCATTCTCCAGATGGAGGATTGCTGTATCTTTTCTATTGTTTTCTGCGCCGGCTCCAGCTTGGAGCTCGTCTGTCGGAGGTGGGACTTGTTGCTGTTGAGATAGTGCTCCGTTGCACCTTTGAAGAGTCGGGGCAGTGCAGCCTCCAGGACCGAGATAAAGTCCAGCATCTCCTCAGTCACTCCTACTAGTAAGTAGTGATTGACTAGATTGTGTTTGGCTTGCTGCAGAGCCCATGAGCTGCCTGCTTTCCTGGAAAAATAATTATATGGATTTGAAATATGAAATTGGCATGAGTTTTTCATTGTACACACTTCCCAGATTTTCGCTATCGAAAATATTGAATATTTCAATATTTTAGGATACAAGAATCTAGATATTTAACTCACCAACATTCTGCAGCATGTCCACAGAAGAATGGCACCTGAAGCCACATGTTTGTTGGATCACAGTCTGGCTGAGACTTCTCCACACATTCATCAAATGTCTGCCAGGAGAAAGAAAGATAATACTTTGACACACTTTCATGTTTTTATTGAAATTATAAAGCAAGAAAAAAAATCATACAGAATCTAAATTTTTGACACAGTTACTCTCCCTTAGTTTTTATTATTCATAGTATAAAGTAAGTACTTTAAGCTTCACACTTACCATTTTGTCTCCATGCTTTTTTCTAACTAAGTGGGGTCGAAAATTGTCACCATTTCTTAAAAAGTAGTAGTATGATACCAGTCTGTCTAATGGCTTCCTTATTAAATTGATATAAATAGGTTTTGATATTGTTCCCAGTCTGTAAGAGAGAAAATTTCAAAATTATGTTTTAAAATAATGTCTATACATCTAAACTTCGAAAGACTTTCATTTTCAGGAGCAACATTATTAATGTATTAAAATTATATTTGCAAACGTGGTTGGTTACTAATATTTTTCAGGAGTTTATGTTCATTTAATTAATTTGAAATAGATTTCTTTAAAGGATTGTCAAGATTTATTAACAAGGTGCCAGGTCATACAGTGTACACACAACTTACCAACCTGTCAAAGTTAAGGAATGCCATATGACCGTGGTATAGTGCTGGCTTCACCTCATCCCACCTCGTCACGTTCTGAGCAAACTTGTACTGGTTGCTCAGTGACATCACATGCATGTTCGCTGTTATGTTGATGTGCAGCACTTTGAAATGATTTTTCTTACACAAATCGTATGCTATACCCACAAAACTGGTGGAACCAGTTTTGGGTACTCTATTGTAAATAACAACAAGGTTCTCGTCATCTTTTTGCAATGACTTCGAGAAAAACTGACGAGCCTCCGGATGCGATTGAGATAGTTTGTATTCTGTAAATGAAAAAACAACAAAACATAAAACCACTCATGAAATATTATATTAATATTATGTTGACACAGCAATTCAATATACCTAGTTTGTGATAATTCTCTTCTAGACGCGCTATTTCGTTCTGGAAATATAATACCACTATAGCTACCACACCAAAACTGGACAACAGCCATAACTTGTGTATGTTCAACATATTTGTAAATAAAAAGTTCTACTCCAAAGCACACTGAACACTTGCACAAAATGAACAGAAGAACATGATAATTTATAAATCTTTTTGCTATTTATGCCATAGTTGCTATATTCTAAAGAGAAAATAGGGAAATCTGATATTTTCTATTTTGTACACTTCAATTCCACAACAGTCAACAATATCTTCTACTTCTTCTTGCAAATTGAGTACAACCAAGTTGACGTACAAAAGTCAGAGACATGATACCAGGGCTTCATAACGTTATCGAATACCCGAAAAATATCGTTACGTACCGGTATTTTCATAATGGTAGCCAGATAACGGTATTTTTTATAGTTAACTAGTAACATAACCAAAAAATATCGTTATGAAAATACCGGTAAATATAACGATATTTTCTGGTATCAGGTATGCGGTATGCGTCGTGCATCAAATCTCACTCGCAGCCCAACTTCCGACTTCCGAGCACCAGTTTTTATATACGTGGGAGAGCCATGCTTCGGCACGAATGGGCCGGCTCGACCGGAGAAATACCACGTTCTTACAGAAAACCGGCGTGGAACAGCACTTGCGCTGTGTTTCGCCGAGTGAGTGAGTTTACTGGAGGCATAATCCCCTCCCCTATTCCCTTCCCTTCTCTTCCCTACCCTCCCCATTACCATATTTCCTATTTAAAGGCCTTCAACGCATCTGCAGCTCTTCTGATGCTGCGAGTGTCCATGGGTGACGGAAGTTGCTTTCCATCAAGTTCATCAAAATTTACTTGTTTTAATTGTTGCGAATGCGGGGGATTGGCAAAAATATGGATAATTATTTGTATGTGTTAGTATTTATTACTAGAATTCTAAGTTTAATACATATATATTTTGTAGACTGTAGTTAAAAATATCAACACATTTAAAAAAGGAAGCACAAAATTATATGATAGCATTTACAAAATATGTGGGTATTATAACACGGAGAATATTTTAAGGAGCGTAGCCCGTCGGAACAGAGGCGCTTTGCACACGACGGGGCTGGGCGGACCGGTCAATTTCGCCGTGAACAACAGCACAAAGAGAATCCTACAATATGTATTACCAACGCAACGGCGGGCTCTGGCGGCGCGGCATGTCCGTGGATCACACAAACCAGTTTACATGCAGTAACGCATACGGCGCGGCGGCGCGAGGCGGCAGCTAGCTCTATTCTCTCTATCTCCACTAGAACGAACGTCCTGAACTGACTGCCTCCACTCGTCGTGTGCTTTGTGTACCACCTCGCCCCGTCGTCTGCAAAACAACAGAGTCCGTCCGGCAGTCAGTGCACGGCGCACGAGCTGACAATACAATAATTTACTATACAAACCATAAATTAGTAATATTTGAACAAAGATACTGAGCACTGAACTACTGAGTACTGACCATGTCATTCTCATTAGACGTCATTTTTCCTATAATATATACCTACTGGTCACCAGACACGTCTAGTTTAATTTTGTGCATACTGCATACTGAATTGACTGATTAAAATATTAAGTACTTATTTTATAAAGGGTAACGTTATCAAAGGACATAATATATTTACCGTTATAAATCCTATTTACCGTTGTAACATTTACCGGTATTTATTCCAATTTTTACCGTTATTTCTAGTATCGGGTAAATTTTCATACCGTTATCTATGCCCTTGAAGCAATAACGTTATGAAAAAATACCGGTATTTGAAGCCCTGCACGATACTTAAAGGGCCCATCACGGTAGGACTGCACGGCAGTTCTGTATTGAATGGGCCTCACTGATTGGTTCACACTCGGTGTTATCGGCCGGAAACACCGAGTGTGAACCAATCAGTGAGGCCCATTCACTGCAGGACTGCGTGCAGTCCTGCCGTGAATGGGCCCTTAATTTAACAACACTACATACAACTGTCAATCCAAATCACGAGATGAGTGATCAAATTGGTGATCAATGAGTGATGAGTCAAAAACTTAAAATGTGTGTAAAAAATATTTGCCATCATTTATGTATCTGGTATTTTGGCCAAGTGAAAATCGGCGTGATATATGCTTGTACAATAATTATTATACTTATTATACCCATGCGTGATGCGACATACGAATAACGAAAAGCAGCCAGCAATAAGCCATAGAGAAAAATAATACACTGATTTAAAGAATTTTTTTATGAGTGTAGGGCACTTTATTTCTGCCGTCCCTGGATATGAAATCTGTCGGTCCTTTTTTAGGGTTCCGTAGCCAAATGGCAAAAAACGGAACCCTTATAGATTCGTCATGTCTGTCTGTCCGTACCTATGTCACAAGTCACAACCACTTTTCTCCGAAACTATAAGAGCTATACTATTGAAACTTGGTAAGTAGATGTAGTCTGTGAACGTGAAATAATTTTCCATTTTTAGATTTTGATATAAAAATGGAAAATTATCAAAAACTTTAGGAGTCCCTGTAGGTAGGTACAAGTACAACCTTATTCTCAAAAAAAATCATTTAACCTATGCGTGTGGCGTATCTGGTCTTCAAAAATCATATTAAAGTTTCTTACATATTTTTTTTCTAACCTTAATAGTTTAGAAAAAAAATATGACGAGAGATGAGAGACTCTTCCAAATTAGTGGTAGAATGTGTGCCCCCCCCCCCCCCCCCCCCCTCCTACTTCTAAAGTATGATAAGTCTAAAAAATTTGATTGCCATTACTGAAAAACTACCAATGAAAATTGGTTTGAAGTTTGAACGAGATCTAGCAAGTAGTATACGTCATAAGTTCATAACCAACAAAAAAAAAAATTTTTCATCTAGCCTATACGCGTGTGGGGGGGGGGGTATCTAGTCATATTGAAGTTTCTAATATTATTATTTTTTTTCTAGCCTAAATCGTTTGCGAGAGACTCTTCCAAAGTGGTAAAATGTGTGTCCCCCCTCACCTCTAACTTCTAAAGTAGGGGCATGATAAGTCTAAAAAATATATACGATGTATAGTACTATAAAAACTACCAAAGAAAATTGGTTTAAACGTGATCTAACAAGTAGTTTTTTTTTAAATACGTCTTAAAAATGGTAAACTTTAAATTAACTTTCATTAAATCAACTGAGATATTATAAAAATAAATCAAAAACCTTTTAATTTCATGTAAATAAATCTTATTGTGTGAAGTCCAACTCGCCCCTGGGTACGCCCATGGCCAGTACCACATTATTTATTCGTGAATATCGTGTCCATGTTTAATTTCGTCTGTATCATATTTCCGAATTAGCTGAACAATGATTGGTTAGTAACACAATGACGGGAACCAAGCTTAAATTCAAACTGATTTATAGTATGTATAGGTAGTCAAATGTCCATAGTCCATTATTATCTATCTATAGCTTGTAATTTGTAATGAAACAGTCGATAGTCGATACCCTACTCGGCAGTCGGTACCTATAAGTACGATCCAGCCCCGAATTTATAAATAGGCCGTTATAGGCTACGGCCGCTATCCCCAACCCGAGGGTCGCATGCGGTCCGCGGGTTGGGGATAGCGGCCACATTAAACAATTTTGAAAATATTCACGCCTACCGGCAAAATAACGTAGTCTACGTGATAGTCGTTAAATTTTTTCCACTTTAAAATCGTTAATTTTGAAGAATGTTATTTTTTAACTCTAAAAAATTTTTGTTGCGGCCCGCGACACTAAGACCAAAACATGTTTGTGGCCCGCATGAAAAAAAAGGTTGGGGACCACTGAGCTACGGCCTAGGTCACCTAGGTGCGGCAGCGTCGGGGACGGCAGCGTCCATAGACGCCCTACTGATTTCGTACATGGGGCGGTGGAAATAATGTAACCTACTCTCATAAAAATATTTAGTTAATTCGACACTGTAAGTAAATATTAACGATCTAATATTCTAAAAGGCCTGATAGACGTACGAACTTTAAAGCACGCGGGTTTTAAGTTCGCGAACTTACTCGGCTCGGGAATCGCTCACACAGCACACTGGACCATGTCCCCAGGCTAGCGGCTCGCGGCTCGCGGCTCTTTGCTGACACACAGGCGATGTCAATATTGACCTTTAACATTATGTAAATCTAGAGCTGTTTATAAATTTGGTCCTAACTATTAATTAATTGAATGTAAATTGTAATTTAATTAATATTTTTTCATACCTAGGGAGTAGGGCGTAGGGCCCCATACATACATTATATTATTACGTCAAACCAATATGTCAAACTCTACATTAAATTAAAATTATTATTTTTAACAAAAAATTAAAACCGACTTCCAAGGTAAAAACAATAATAACATCCTTATAATATGAACTAAAAAGTATTAAATAATTTTTCCTATCTAATAGTGCCTTTTTCCGAATTCGGCTAAACCTCAACTATTTCTGTAGGTACTTAATCTTCATCATTTTGAAGTCGGTACCAGATAGCTGAATCTTTAGTTCTCTGACAGAATATTTGAAACTTTTGGAACTGGCACCGACTTCAAAATTATGAAGATTGAGTACAGAAATAGTTGAGGTTTAGCCGAATTCGGAAAAAGGCACTATTAGATAGGAAAAATTATTTAATACTTTTTAGTTCATATTATAAGGATGTTATTATTGTTTTTACCTTGGAAGTCGGTTTTAATTTTTTGTTAAAAATAATAATTTCACTCTTGTTAGTTACCTACTAACCATCGCGTAAGTATATTTAATATTCTCTTATTACAATTTTTTAAGAGTCAGACGTCGTGCTCACAAATATCAGGTAGAAAATTTTAAACAATACATTAAAAAAAAAAGTGAACAGTAAACACGTGCAGCTAGCCGCTAGGCAATTATTATACCTATAAACTTGCATAGGAATTCGATCTGTATATGTTACAAAATCGTGTAAATATAAACCGTTACGAATTATTTTTTATACTAATTGCGATTGTGTTTCTTATTCCTAT
The DNA here is from genome assembly GCF_905147365.1 of Aricia agestis. Classification (NCBI taxonomy): domain Eukaryota; kingdom Metazoa; phylum Arthropoda; class Insecta; order Lepidoptera; family Lycaenidae; genus Aricia; species Aricia agestis. The sequence continues at coordinate 26,440,443 of NC_056406.1, read as the reverse complement.
TACGATGTAGATTAGCTATGTATGTCCACACTGTGCACATTCATCTTCAATTTTCGTCATCTTCTTTCATTCAACTTTCGTATTGGCGCATTCAATAATTGAATGCGTCAAAGAACGCAACGCCAACATTGTAATTTTTTCTGTTCGGTTGGCCTGAAGGAAACGGGGCACTATGGGAAAAAGACGAAGAAGTATTTTCGCCATACTAACGAGGTTCGTATATCGGCCTGTATCTTACCGGTGGTTGATTTTTGAGAAAAGTTTATCTGAGCTTTCTTACTCCCCTTGGCCCTATCGATTGGTGTATTCAAAAGGGGTGGTTATAAGATGTTGATTTTTTTCGTATTTTCTCCGTACTAACGAGGGTCACATTTCGGCCTGTCTTTCGACAGGGGTTGATTTTTGAGAAAAGTTTATCTGAGCTTTTTTGCTCCCCTTGGCGCCCCCTATCGATTGGTATTGTTACGGTACATGGTATACGGACACATGGTGCCATCTAGCGACAAACCAGCGAAGCTTACCGAGGGAGCACAAGCAACATAAATCCCCTACTCAATACTAGATGGCACGAGGTGCTCAAGTACATACTCGAACCTTCTAGAAAGGTCCAATGTTTGTTTACGTGTTTACGGTTTATTTGTTAGCGTGTTTACGTGTTTTAATTTAGACCTTATGACTGAGTCCATAAGGTCTAAATTAAATTCAACTTACTGCACTTATCGTAAGGACGGCAGTTTTATTGTGGTACATGCCCGAGCCTCCTAGAAAGTTCCCACGGTTGTTTACTTCATACTTGTTTACGTGAATCGGGAACTTTCTGGAATTCGTCTCGCCATATAAAAAGCCGCAGGCAGGCCCGGCGAGTCAGTTCGGTTCGAGCGATCATCAAGGCGATTTCCGAGTGACAACAAGTGATCAATAGTGAGTGAACCAGTGAAACCTTCGACTTGGCTACGACCTAGGACAGTGATAGTGCTTAGTGATTGGACTTAGTGATTAGTGTTTGGACTTAGTGCTAAGTGTTGTGACCTAGTGTTTAGTGCAGTGTTAATAAAGTCTTCAAGAGTGTCACCAGGTCTTTCTCTCCAAATCCTCGAACCCTAGCACGTAACAGTATATTCAAAAAGGGTGGTTATAAAAGGTTAAAATTTTGACGAAAAATATTTCTTAAGTCTTTTTTCCATAGTGCCTCGTTTCCTTCAGTCCAACCCAAATGTGTGCCTTACGCTCTGGAGTAAAGGTTGAATTTGTTACTTATGTTCAATTTTGTGGTACTTGAAATATTATGTATTTTGAAACAACATTAAGTATATTTTTTTGTTTAAAATCGCTTTGAAACGTACCAAATAAATAAGTCCGACATAACGTGATGACTGATGATATTTTATGGTGTGAGTTGTGACATTGGTGACCTTGACATGGTAGTGATGATGATGATGATGAATGTAATTTGCATAGTAGAATATGCTTTCAGTTTTTAAAACAACCTTAACCCCCAAACTTGTATCTATAAGGAATCCGGATTTCTCTTAGTATCTTCGGAATCATAGTATACCTTGGTGCAAAATCTTGCGTTTTGCTAGCATATGCTTAGGATGCTTCTCATAAAACCAAAATCACCATATATTTCCATATAAATTTTGAGGAGTTCCCTCGATTACTCATGGGTCCCATCATCAGATCACCACTTTTGTGAAAACGGGACCAAATTGGAGTGAAACATAATATAACAAAACAAAAATTTTGAAAATCGGTTCACAAACGGCGGAGTAGTGGTCGAACATACAAAAAAAACCGCAGCCGAATATATAACCTCCTTGTTTTTTGGAAGTCGGTTAAAAACTAAATCATCATTATCTAATTGTCTCTGAGTGCGGCAGTTAGAGTAAATAAGTAAATCCATGACGACCTCGAGAGTGAGACTGACCCAGATTAATCCCACGATCAGAAATCCGCGCGGTCCAGTACAATACAAATCAATAGTAAGCCACTATAATAATGAGGTAATTTACAGCGAATCCACCTGGCATTATTTAGTTTTCGTGCTGTCCCCCGCGAGGCTGCCCGCGATTCATCGCGGAAAATAGCACTGACATTCGTTTTCCCTCGCAAATGGGTCACCCGCTGGCCGCTGCTCCCAAAACTTGACGACTATCGACTTTTAATTCGTATTATGTTCGTGTGATGTCTTTCATCTGGTAATATTATATTCATATAATTAATTCATTTAATTATCTAAGCTTAGTCGTAAATATTGCATACTTAATATAATGGCCTATAGGTTACATATATACTGTATATGAAGTATACCTACCTAAATCAGAACGTCGTTTTAGAAACTTTCTAAGCCCGGCCGCACATTGTCCGAAATTTCTGATACGAAACAGTTGAACATCCGCGCTGTCTCTTACATTTTGTACTGAGACGAGTGAGCTCGAACTCGCCGGAAGGATATTTCGGATAGTGTGCGGGGTGGCGGTCCGGCGAAATTCAACTGTTTCTGATCAGAATTCGGACAATGTGCGGCCGGGCTTAATCTCTCTATATTTTCACACTCTCACTGGAACGAGTAGGTTCTCTACCGACGAGAATACGGACACCCTTTAGTCCTCACTACTAATTACGTGACACGTGTAAATGGTGTAGAGATATAAGTTTCCAAAGTAACTTATAGATATGTCTTAAAAATACATTTTTCGTCGTACCAAATTGCTTATTCTCGGCCGCCGCCGACCAATTTCAACAAAACAGTCAACAGACCGACAGACTGACATTCGACTTTACAATATTAGTAGGCGAGTGATTAATGCTCTTCCCTCGTTACTTATAAACAATCGCTCCCAGTCGCATGCAGATGTTAACACAAAACTTGTAAACATTCAGTCAATCTCGGAGCGCCGGTGCTGTACCACGTTTATTTTCGTACCCCACTGCCGATCGATCGCCGGGAAATATTCTAAGAAATAAAATAAATCGTTGCGAAACAAAAAATAAATCCCAAGATTTATACAGTCTCTAGGCTATAACAATGATTTAAAGATGGAAGTGGATCGGATTTTTTACATTTTCGGCAGCTTCTCCCGGAAGAAGGACCGAGCGAAGGCGTTGGAGCCCTCTTCTCTCAGCGCCGGCAGCAGTCCGTTGAAGCTTCCGCGGAGTAGGCCGACCAGCCAGAATGCGCTGGTGCGGAGGTCCTTCGAGTCCAAAGGGCTGAAGGACTGGGAGTGCGGGCTGTGCAGGGGCGAGCTGGTGGAGCCGAGGCTGCTGGGCTGCCTCCACAGCTTCTGCACGAGGTGCCTGTTCGGCCTCCACCATGACGACCAAAATGAATGGGAGGAAGCTGATAGAGGTAAGTTTTAATAATATAATAGTAACTTTAAGTAAATACATGATATTGTTTATTGATGATTACCTACTGATATTTGTACAGGTAGAGTGTAGTGTAGAGATTTAATTAACAAAATGAAGAAATAAGCCCTAGTAGAGGTAGTTATAATACCTACTCAGTACTCATCCCAGATAACAGTAAATAATTTCACAATACATACACAGCAAATGAATAAAATTAAGAATGTAATAGCTATATAAGCATAACTTAAAGACCTAGGTTCTAGGGCAAACTTAAATACCCTATAATAAAATAATTAATAATTATATATTAGTGATCGAAGCCCTATATTCATTAATTACTACAAATTTACTTAATATAAATATATTATATATGTAATTTATATAATATAAATATATTAAATACCCTAATCCTTCCCGGCAGTCAGCCTAGGATGCTGCGTTATATTATGATGATGATGACGAAGATGATGATGATGATTATGAATGTAATTTGCATAGTAGCATATTGCTTTCTGTTCTCAAAACCGCGCTCCAACCCCCAAACTTGTGTCTATAAGGAATCCGGAGTTCTCTTAGGCCGGTATAAATAGTCAGTACTATCTTCGGAACCATAGCAAACCTTGGTGCAAAATCTTACTTTTTGGGTAGCATTATGCTTAGGATACTTCTTATAAAACCAAAATTGCCATATGTTTCCATATCATAAAGTTGCGACTTGCATGCTCATCATTCATCACTCATCATTATTTACTCTTGAACAATTTCAAATCTACAATTTCCGGCACCATATTTTTATGCAAAGATCTCACATTTGTTTCCAGTTTTACTTTTTAGGGTTGCGCAGTCAACAGCTCTTTCTTCTTAAGTCCAAACATTAGTTTTTAAGTGGCAATTAAACCATCTAATTAAGCCATTGGAAAACCGACTCATAAAATCGACTCTCGATGGTTTTTACTGCTGAGTGAAGCATCTGGCTTGTCGTTAATTCTATCCAAAACAATAACGTGTCGAAATCGATCGAAGTAGGCCACACATTTGCTAGCTTTTTATAAACTTTTATCGACAGTTTTTGTGATTCCAAAAGTAATGATTGATTTTCTTTCTGGTCGGTCAATAAACAACACAGGGTTTATTGACCGACCAGAAGTCTTCCTGATCAGAAATGATCAGCATCGTAGCTTTTAAACGATTTTCCTTCTTTATCCTTTGTAAAGCTTGCAGTTTCGTAAATACCAAATTAAACATGCTGGTCACTTTCTATCAGAAAGACTTTAATTCCTCGGAGTAGTTCCTCAGAAACTAGTCGGCCTAGGCTGGTTGATGATAAATTAGATTCACCAACAAAACTGGTGAGCCGAAACAATCCAATTACAGGAGCAGCTTCCATTGAAGGGCTTCTTTGTCCCTCACACAGATTTCGTGACGGTGCTAAGCCGCAAATACACGCTCGCTTTCCATTGACATTGTTTACCTAACATTGTATAAACAGGGCCATAGCAGCATAAATCTATGTAAAATATAGGTTGTCATAAAACGGACTCAACAACGGATTACATCGTAATAACGATTGTTCCAAGAGCAATTTCTTGCAAGGAGTAACAGACTATAAGTTATCTGTTGTAACTTGTAGGATGCATTTAATACTTTTTGAAGGTTGCTTGATTCCCATCGCTAATTTGCACCGCACCAAATGAGTGGATGGTGAATTCGACACGGTCCGTGAGAGGTCAGACGCGGAGGCCGGAGCCCATTCTGAAATAATATCTATTACATGCCCATTTGGCGCACTGAACATATTATTTTTCGACAAATAAAACGCGCCAGCATGATAATCCTAAGTGTCTGCCGAAGAACGGCAAGATGCCTGCAGTGTATTTTAAATTACTGATGACACACCATACCGAAATCACGTCGCGTTATATTGTTTGCGTAGCGCCATAAAGTTAATAATTAATATACTAGGTATAAGTATTAACTTTATGTGTAGCGCATTGCTGACGTAATCATGCCGAACTTCGGCCGCGTATTTTCGGCCTAGTGTGTTTAGACACTAAGCCTAACCAAATATGAAACAACATTTGTTTGTACCATTACCAATATTGAATATACGTAACAGAACCTACATACGAAGTTCGAATCGAGAGCCAAGTTCTAACCCACGTCGTATACAGACCTAATTTAAAAACCATTAAGTATTGTTTAAAAAGATGAATATCGACCCTTCAGGTGTAGATCCATTAACAAACAAATAAATATCTCAGTAACACGCCGGGTGGCGGGTATATTTAGAAGCGCATTAGTACGTTCCGGTCCCCGCGCAGGGATGCTGGTTGCCTATTACATTGTCGACCAGATGTTGCGACCAAGGGCGAGCCGAGATGGATGGAGTACTTTGTTGTTCAGGATTAGCAATACAGTCAATTGGCTTTAGACTTTCAAGATTTATTCTGCTGAAAATTGCCTGGGAAGAAAAGTTACTTCCGTGTAGTCCAGCTGTGTAACTCTTCCCTCTATTACTATTGTCTTGGATATCTTATATCTTTAAACGAGCAATTCTTGTATATATATAATTATACATATATATTCATAATTGGAATCTCGTTATCGGCACCAACGATTTTCATGAAATCTATATATATAAAACTCAAAGGTGACTGACTGACATGGTGATCTATCAACGCACAGCCAAAACCTCTGAAAGGATCGGGCTGAAATTTGGCATGTAGGTAGATGTTATGACGTAAGCATCCGCTAAGAAAGGATTTTGATCATTTTTATTTATAGATTCTACCCCCAAGAGGTCCAAATAGGGGATGAAAGTTTGTATATAATAATACTTGCTAACGCGAGCGAAGCCGCGGGCAAAAGCTCGTTTAGTATATTGGGGGTTTCGGGGGCGATAAATCGATCTAACTAGGAATCATTTTTGGAAAATGTCATTTAATTCGTGTTTTATCGAATACCGAGGAAAGTTCGGTCAAATAGCTAGTATTAGTAAAGAAAAAATCCCAAAACAATTATTGAGTTTTATTATAACTAGCTAAAAGCCGAGCTTTGTGTTACTACTTACTATGCCAAAGTGCAAATCAATAGGCGTGATAGTTTTTCCATAATAATAGAGGGATATACTAGAGCTCGCTTCGCTCGCCCTGATTAAATGAATATTGAACTGCTAATTCAAAGGATCACTTACAAGCTAGGACTTTTGTCAGTCTAGAATCTAGATTCAGGGTGAATGCTCACTGTTGATTTTCGACTGAGTATCTAAAGACCACAGTCTACATCCGTAGCTACAACTTACGAGGCGTAGCTTCGAGTATAAGGCTAGGTACAGCACAAAAATAAAAAACATCCGAAAATATTACCGGACGGAAAAGAATAAATTTCGCTAGAGATAGTAAAATGATTTCAATGTCACGGCAGAAAATTTAGAATCGTAAACACAGTAAACACTAAACGAGCGAGGCCGGGCTATTTATACAGCACTTCGGATGTAGTGAGTAAGACTCTTGTTGCTCGGCATGCTGTGATGATTAACAACTTCCATTGCCTTTATGCTGAATCAGTCAAGCGCCCCCAGATGGTCCACAATATTGCGATTGTCTGCACCTTGTCTTGAAGACCTTAATTAACTGCGAAATCGTTTAAGCTTCCGATGAGGTTGATCAAAGCATTGCATGCAGTGTAGGACACTGCTAAGTATGTAAGTTGAGTAGACGCATAAGCTAGATTTTTTTTAATCATCCTTGTATGTTTTTAAAATTGAAGAACTTAGAAACATTATAATATTGAATAATCAGCTTAAGGCTACGCCTTGATAATTTGGCTGAAGCGATATCGATTTTTCTCAACAATGACTAAAGCTAAGAAATTAAAGTTCATTGTCAGTATTCATCATGTCTTTGTCTTTGAATTACCCATAGCAGAACAGGATTGGTCAACTTTTATAACACAGAATAATCAATCAAAAAGACCTCTAAAAAAAGGGATTCCTATTTTGCCAACAGATGAGAGTGATTTAAGTTTCCAAAATTTATACATAAATGGTTCAAGCATACACTTTAATTTGCCCATAGCTTATATGAAATGCTGTTGAACCTATGGTTATTACGCGACAAAAACCATTTTGTCGCTTACGCCCTTTCCATTTTTTGCTGTTCCATTGCTTGTTTCCTATGAGCAAAAAACAAGCAATCTAAAACATATCCAACACGGTTCTTTTACTTTAATGTGGCGTCATTAATACATTGATGGTTTTATGCTAGACTCTGTACATCACTACATCCCCGGTTCGGCATTCGGCGCGTCCGCGGGCTCCGGGTACGAGAGCGACCTGCGCGTCTCCGAGTCCGACGCCAGCCTCGAGCTGAGGCAGCTCAAGTACGGCATCATCACTAAAAAGGTTTGATCTCATCAGCATTTTTAAAAAAAGAAAACCATTTGAGTGAGCAAATCCCGAAGGTACTTTTGTATCGGATCCTGAGCTAAGCTGCGTTGCGACTTGTGAAGAATGTGCTTCGGAAGACCAATAGAATCGCTTTACTTGCCTAGCCTTGGCCTGACCAAGGCTAGGCAAGTAAAGCGATTCTATTCTATTCCAACTATTCTATTAATTCACAATCGGTCGGCATTCCGGATGCGGACCGCGGTCCGCCATTTGGTGACCCCTGGTTTAGAGTATGTGACTCTTGACTCGGAGATCGTGGGTTCGGTTCCCGTGTTGGCAGTTTGGTTAGGACAAGACTGATCACCTGATTGACAAGTAAGATGATCCATGCGTCGGATGGGCATGTAAAGTCGGTCCTGCGCCTGATCTCTCACCAGTCGTATCGGTCGTCCGTCCCACTGGGTAAAGGAACAGAGAGTGCTCTTGAGTTCTGCGCACACACTTGGGCACTATAAAATCACTCCTGCGTAACTGGTCTGGTTTCAATGAAACCGGTCACCGTCACCGAAACCGGTGTGGGAGTTATTATTATTAGTATGTACGGTTTAAGACTTACGGTTTAAGACTTTATTTCTCACAAAATAATTTACAAATTATTATACACGGCGAGAAACACGTGTTACAAAAATAAATTGAGTGAAACAATTGGCAAACACTTCCTAAGTATAGACAATTACATTTTTTGTCTTTACATGTTCTCACAAAACATTACATTTATCATCACTATTTCCAACGATCAGGAACCAATTAGTCCCACTCTGGTGGAAATACCACCTTACTCTATCCCCGCGTTCCATTTGATGTTTAAAAAATTATCAAAACGCTCCAAATAGGAGGTATTTTGAGCGTTTTGGTCGTTTTTAACATCTAATGAAACGGGGGGTATAATTCGCGTCCATTTACGAACCTTCAGTCACGTCTTTCATCATACTGTAAATGATTCCAGGTGTCAGGTAAAACATGCAGTTTTATCGTGTGTCCCACGTGCGGATGGGAGACGGCGCTGCCGCTGGGCGGAGTGTCCGCGCTGCCGCTCAACTATGTGCTGCTGCGGCGGCTGGCTACGCGCGGGGAACAGCAGGTGCTGTGCGACATGTGCTGCGGCGATAACACGGTCAGTATGCAAATATTGGTAGGGAAATATTGTTACGTCCAGTGTGAGAAATGAGACAATTAATGCAAATGTTGCAATGAAAGGGGAAAGGCCTACAGATAATAATCTTGAAAATAATAAGGCCACTCTACCATTATTGAAAGCAGGTTACAGGTAAAAGCGACTAGTAATTTTTGCTCATCAGCAAAGCCATTAAATTATATTAATTATTATATCATTCCCTCTAATGAAACTGCTACCTTTTTATGTAAATAATCAGCCAAGTGCGAGTCGGACTCGCGCACGAACTACGAGGGGTTCCGTACGAATAGACGAAAAATAGTCCAAAAAATGTGTTTTTGTATGGGAGCCCCCCTTAAATTGTCATCTTATGTAAATATTATTATTAATTATTAAAGTACGCAAATAACTAAGGTCTTCATGAAAATTTCAAGTGCCTAGCTATTGCCAATAATGGCAGTATTTGTACGTAATCAATAATGATTACGAGCAAAAAAGGCCAAAAAAATACGTTTGTTGTAAGTATGAGGCTTGGGAGTCCCCCTTTAATATTAATTTTATGTTGTTTTCAGTATTTGTTGTTATAGTGGCATAATACACAATCTGTGAAAATTTCAGAAGTCTAGCTATGGCGGTTATTGAGTTACAGCCTGGAGACAGACAGACAGACAGACGGACAGACATCGAAGTCTCAGTAATAGGGTCCCGTTTTTACCCTTTGGGTACGGAACCCTAAAAAGATACTCCGATAAGGAGAGGAACTCCTATTTTAGCCCATGAACTACTCTTAAAAAGCCATATAAATAAACGTTTGACAGGACTATCCATTACCACTGAAATTACATCATGCATCATCTGCATCGAGCACTCGACTTTTGGGTTATTTTTGGAAAAATGCGCGGCATCCACACAAGTGACACACGTGCGTGAAGAATCGATTGATTCCTAGTGACAGACGATTCGTGGAGCGATGCGGCACCGTCATGCTCATTGCCTTCATTTACGAGAATGTTCTATTATGCCACATTTATTTTTCATTTGTTTGGGTGAAGAAATTAGTCAGAGTATGTTTTACATTTTCTACTAACGAAGCATCAAAGACGCTAATTTTATACATTACAATAATTACAAAGATGAAAGAAAATGGCAAATAACCAAGTAATGAAAAAACAATGATAGGAGCCTTCATATTCCTTACAAAAACTTCCTTCAGTACCAAAACATCGTCGACATTTCCTTGATCTCTCCAGGCGGAGACCCGGTGTAACCAGTGCCTGGTGAGCGTGTGCGCATCATGCGGTGAGGCGCACAGCAAACAGAAGGGCAACGCACGGCACTTCCTGCAGCCGCTGCAGCCGCTGGCCCGGTTCTGCGGGCAACATCCCAAGCAGGAGCTCACGCTGTACTGCGCCACGTGTCAGATGGTAGGGTAACAAGTTTACATATCAGCCTTAGGAAACACGACGGCGCACGCAGTTACTTCGACTATAAAGCAAGTCTGCATAGACCACCATAGACCAAGGTCCAAGAGGTCTCGTGTGGCAAATGCTTCTGTTGCTGTATGGACCCGCCAAATGCCAATCCAGTATTGATGGGAACTGCTTGTTAGCACTGAATGCTGGTTAAATGGCATAAGTTGTACATCTAATAATCTATAAGTAACTTTTTGATTAAATGTTATTCTTAAAAAAAGTTTATGGTAACCCGACCGTCAGCCTTGCAACACCGTGTGACCCGCGGTCTCCCTCCCGCTCGTTACCGCGAGTAGTGTTGTCTCTCTCTCTCAGACGCGCCAGAGATTCCCGCGCGATGTTCGAGAGTTCAGGAGTCCGACGCCGCCGCCCAAAACGGCGAGATTGTATTTTTCGCGCGCTCGTGTGTTTTATCCACAATAAACCCACAGTGATTCTGAGAAGTTTCTCTGTTTTATTTATATGAGCCCCGCACCCAGTGTTCGAGAGTATCGTGTGTGTGGATTACCTCATATCTGGCGCTCCAACGTGTATATAATACGTACCCTGGCCGGCCAAAGTGTATTACTGAAAAGTACCTACGTTAAATCTGGCGTCCAAGAGGTATCGTTAAAGTGGTATATAAGTGCGTGTGGTGAACATGGTGTTAACCCGCGGTAGATCGGCCAGTGCCACCAGACCCGAGGATGCCCGTCAACGACGGGGTGATGATGCAGCGGCATTCCAACCCGCCCCCACGCAACCGGCATCCCCGACGACGGCGTCTCCCGCTCGTCAAAGTGACGACGGCGCTACTACCCACCACGCACAAGAAACATTCACGAACGACAGCGTTCTCACAATAGTGGCAACCCTACAACAGGCACAAACAACAGCGTTTGAACAACTACTCAACCGCATATTAGACCGTGAAACCCGTCGGGACTCGATGACACCGGCAGCAGCATCCACGCCAGCCGCGCCCGCCGCCCCCCTGAACGGTAACTTCGCAAACTGTACGGCGAGATTCAGTGGTGCTGCCGGAGAATCGTTGGACAGCTTCCTCGACGCGGTCGAAGCTTATAAAGAATGTACACAGGTAGGAGAATACAATGCATTACGTGGATTAACGATGTTACTAACTGAAAACGCTGCCGTATGGTGGCAAGGAATCAAATCCACGATCACTTCATGGAGCGAAGCGATCGCGTCGCTCCGAGGTGCGTTTGGCGATATTCGCCCGCCACACAAGATATATCAAGACCTATTCAGCATGCATCAAGGTCACGAAAAGACTGAGCTGTTCGTTGCCAGGGCAAGGGCCCTGTTCGCTCGGCTTCCACAAGGCGACCTTTCTGAAAAAGTACAATTGGATATGCTCTACAGCTTGTTGAGTCATCGTGTTCGTGAGCGACTACGGCGAGATGAAATTACATCATACGATGTACTTTTACACAGAGCTAGACATATCGAAGATACATTTGAACAAGCAAGTTCGCGGGCGCGAACGAGTGCTGCGCTCCCGCGCAACCCGCCCCCTTCGTCCGAGATAGGCGTCATGCGCCCCGTTTCCCGTAATAATATAGTACGCCCTAGCACAACTGCAACGTACTCGCGCGGACCGGCGACGCATGTTGCGCCCACCACATTCCCCGTGAACGCTCCGCCCACCGTACTTCCGACTTCGACACCTTCGTCCAGCAACGTGAATACGGGAAAGAAAACTCGTCTACAGTGTAATTACTGTCGTAGATTCGGACACGAGAAAGCACAATGTCGTAAGTTACAAGGATTAACTGGTGAGCAAACTTTTATTAACTCTAATATTATAAACAACCAACCTAAAGCTAGTGATACACAAAGTGAAAGTGGCATGTTTTATTCGTTAGATTCTAGCGATAATGATATAAAATTTTGTAATAATGACATTACTGATTATTTTTTGCAAAATGATAATGATTTAAATTATGCTTGTAATAATTCCGTCGTTCATAGCGAACAGGGGTGTAACCAAAAATTTTCAAAACATTTTTATGATGTTGATATGTCGAATTATTATTTAAATTTGCTTGAAAATATTGATACCTCAGATGAAAAAGAGTGTAAACCAAAAATTTCAAATTATTCTCATGACTTGTATAATTTAAATATTGTAAAAAAAATTGATACCCTAGGTGAAAACGGGTGTAAGCCAGAATTTTCAAATAATTCTAATGATGTTTTTTTAACTTCAATTGATAATAATTTAGCTGTTTTCGATAATTTTGTTACCTCATGTGAAAAAGGGTACAACCCAAATAATTCAAAGAATGTTCATATAACTTCTAGCGATAATAATTCAACTGCTCTGGATAATTTTGATACCTCATGTGTAAAAGGGCATAACCCAAGAATTTCGGATAATGATATTTTATTTAATTGTGTTAATGATAATTTTGTATGCTGTACCGGAGATGTAAACGACTCCACGGGATCGTCTGGCCGTAACGCGCGACCAATTTTCAACATTAGTATTTTGGGTTTTAAGGGTACCGCGTTAATTGATACAGCGGCTAAGCATTGTGTTGCGGGTCATACGCTATATGCTCTCCTCCGACGACAAAATTATCCCCTCCACTCTTCCTCTAAAAGAGTTAAATTGGCTGATGGTGTGGTACGTGCGATGGATATTTTAACTACCACCCTACAGGTACAGTTGGAGACGATAACTATCACAATTCCATTTTTCATTTTCCCGGATTCGACAAACAACGAAACCTTACTAGGTATCGATTTCATAACTGCCGCTGGAGTAGTAATTGACTTCAATAAAGAAGTGTGGCACTTCAGTGAGGACAACACGGTAAAGTATAAATTATTTTTTGAATCTACCGCACGTCGTAGTGTTATTTCTTGTGCTTCCACAATTGTTCTTAGGGATGATGAAGGTGCCCGCCTTACAACGGCTGAGCGACAAGATCTCAGCGATGTCCTTTCCAAGCACGCATGCGTCTTCGAGGCAGGGGGAGGTCCAACACCGTTCAGTGAACACTGCATTGATACAGGTAACCACCCGCCTATAGCAGTGCCGCCTTACCGGCTGACTCCAGCTAAAAAAGAGTTAATGAAGCAAGAAATAAAGAAGATGTTAGACGATGACGTCATAGAAGAGTGCGAATCAGCCTGGTGTTCCCCAGCATTAATGGTGCCGAAGTCTGATGGTTCCATTCGGTTCTGCGTGGATTATAGACGCCTCAACGCAGTCACCAAAACCGATAATTATCCGATGCCACGCATCGATGAGCTCTTACAGTCAACCAAGAGAAACTGCTACATGAGCACTCTAGACCTTCGTTCTTCTTACTGGCAAGTATTAGTTAAGGAATCTGATAAGGATAAAACAGCCTTCATATCTCCGCTCGGCACCTACCGTTTCAAGAAGATGCCGTTTGGCTTGAAGAACGCACCAGCGACCTTCCAGCGTTTGATAGACAAACTCCGTTCCTGTGCAGCGCTGAAAGACGTCACCATTTTAACTTATCTAGATGATATTTGTGTGATTTCTGAGGGTTTTCAGCAGCACCTGAAAGACCTGGATTTGGTACTGAAGCGTTTGGAAGAATTTAAACTTCATGTGAACCGTGATAAGTGTGCATTTGCTAGAGAGAGCGTTAGATACCTTGGGCACATCATTACCCAAGACGGAATCTCCACCGATCCGCAAAAGGTGAGTGCGATTTTAGATATGAAGGAGCCTGCTAATTTAAAGCACCTGCGCACGTTCCTACAAACATGTTCGTGGTACAGGAAGTTCATCCCAAATTTTTCAAAGGTATCGGAGCCTTTAACACGCTTGACTAAGAAAAATCAGATTTGGTCCTGGGGTATGGAACAATCTCAAGCTTTTAGTGAATTAAAGCGGTTACTCACATCTGCCCCTATACTAATTCAACCTGACTTTAATAGCCCTTTCATTCTGCGTACAGACGCAAGCAACTACGCCTTAGGCGCAGTTTTAATGCAGGGCAATGGTAATCAAGAAAGGCCGATAGAATACGCTAGCCGTCTCCTTAACGCAGCGGAACGTAACTACTCCACAACGGAACGAGAAGCACTCGCCGTAGTGTGGGGGGTAGAACGTTTTCGTTCTTATCTAGACGGTCACCCAGTCATAGTAGGCAGTGATCATCAACCACTTCGCTGGCTCCTTTCACTCAAATCGCCGACAGGTAGACTTGTCCGCTGGGCTCTAAAACTCCAAGCTTTCGACATTAGATTTCAGTACACTCCAGGGAAGGCCAACGTAGTGGCCGACACACTAAGTAGACCTGCTTGCGTTGAAAATACTCGCGAAGACTGTGGTATTTGTTCTGTTATTTGTGATATACCTTCTAAATCACCTAGTCAGCTTCGTGAAGAACAGATGTCCGACCCTGAAGTAGAAAAGATAATTAAGGAACTTGAAGGAGCCGATGACGTTGTAGCACAAAGGTGGGTAGAACGAGGTTTTCTCATGAACCAAGGTGTCTTGTATCGCTTAAACCCGGACTCCGACAGCGAATCACCGCAACTAGTCATTCCCACGGACCAAGCTAGGAATATTTTGGAAGAATTACACGATTCTGCGACAGCCGGTCATTCTGGTATCGACAGGACCTATCAAAAGATAGCTAATTTATTTTATTTTACTGGGATGCGTCGTATAATCTCTGATTATGTCCGTGCATGCATCCACTGCCAACGCTACAAAGCAAGTAACACAAAACCACCAGGTCTACTACAAACCCCTGTATTGAATCAACGCAACGAAGTGTTAGCTATTGATCTCTTCGGACCACTGCCAGAAGGAGACCAGGGGGAGCGTTGGGTGTTTCTAATTGAAGACACCGCCACACGGTGGGTAGAATTATTCGCCCTCCGAGAAGCTACAGCTGAAGCCTGCGCTCAGGTTTTAGTCGAAGAATACTTTTTACGATTTGGCCTACCTCGTCGAATAATATCTGATAACGGGGTACAATTCGTTTCTGCAGTCATGCAACAATGCATGTCCGTCCTGGGAGTAAAGCAGAATTTCGTGCCTCTTTACCATCCTCAGTCGAACCCCGCAGAACGCAAAAATAGAGACCTAAAAGCCATGTTAGCATACCTGGTACAAGAAGACCACACATCCTGGCCAAAGAAGCTGCCGCTGATCCGCTTCGCCCTGAATAGCTCCAGATGCCGGACAACGGGTAAATCACCGGCTTACTTAACCTTTGCCAGAGAAATGAGATCTCCCACAGAAGTCACTCATGATCTTCGCGCTATCCTAGACAAGGAAAATTTCATCCCACAAATTACTCCTTACCTAAGAAATTTTATTAATTCCCTCTCAGCGATCCGCGAGCGTGTCGAATCACAGCAAGACAAGACCAAGGATTACGCTGATCAATTCCGCCGACCTGCTGATACCTTTCAGGTAGGTGATTTGGTACTCCTTAAGTCTCACGTTCTCAGCAGCGCCTCAAAGAATGTGACTGCAAAGTTTGCCCCGAAACGTGATGGACCATACCAAATTGTGAAAAAGGTAAGCCCAACAACCTACATATTGTCCCACGTAAACCAACCCGATGAAATCATTGGTAAATACCACAGCCAGGACCTTTCCATTTATAAGAGCCAGAACAGCCACTCGCCTCCTAGCCCCATAATTCCCAAAAGAAAGCGAGGACGCCCTGCGACCAGAGCTAGAGTGCTAGTCCAGGAGCGAGGACGTTCCCCTGGACTAGAGGGGGAGCATATGGTAACCCGACCGTCAGCCTTGCAACACCGTGTGACCCGCGGTCTCCCTCCCGCTCGTTACCGCGAGTAGTGTTGTCTCTCTCTCTCAGACGCGCCAGAGATTCCCGCGCGATGTTCGAGAGTTCAGGAGTCCGACGCCGCCGCCCAAAACGGCGAGATTGTATTTTTCGCGCGCTCGTGTGTTTTATCCACAATAAACCCACAGTGATTCTGAGAAGTTTCTCTGTTTTATTTATATGAGCCCCGCACCCAGTGTTCGAGAGTATCGTGTGTGTGGATTACCTCATAAGTTCCTTTCGACTCAACAATATGAAACGATGGAACATTGCAATCGTTAGTGGCTCTGGCAAAATTGCTTTGCAATTTATTACAGAACTCTCATAAGAGTGTTTTTTGCATTTGGTAAACGAGCAGATGGCTAGCAAGTTTAGGTATCTTACATTACGAACTTACTACTTACCAAGATGTCTGGCCGCAGGTGATATGCCGCGACTGCTGCGTGGTATCGCACGCGGGTCACGCGGCAGGCAGCGCAGCGCGCGCGGCGGCGGAGCGGGCCAAGCGACTGCGCGACGCGTGCGAGCGCGCCAAGCACGTGCCCGAGAACGTCGAGCGAGCCAACAGGATACTGGAGGTGCACGCTATGGAGGTTGATGTAAGTCACGTGTTCTGATCATAATAGAAACATCAGGTATACGTACTTGAGTACAATGCAGGCTGATCACGATGGTCGAACAAAAAAAAAAATCATACATCCGATGGGCATTGCACAAGTCGGTTCTGCGTCCGATCCCTGTGATGCCAGTCATCCGAGTTCCGACCCACTCTAGATTTGTTGGGTAGGGAATTGTGATTAGAGGAAGAGTGGGTGCTTACATACTGCGCACAAATTTGGGGGTTGAGACTTGAGCGTTATAAAGTCACTTCTGCGTAGCTGGATTGGTTTCAACTTTCAAGACATCGTCGCCGAAACCTGTGTGAGACTTGAGAGGCGAGAGCCATATAACTCTTTTAATTTTGTTTTGTTAAAGGCTTTTGCCATACGAGGCATACTAGTGCAGTTTATTTTTGTAAACTCTTTTTCAGACGCAAGCGGCCCGAGTGGAGGGCGAAATCCGCGCGTGGTCGGAGCAGTACCGGCGCGCGGTGGAGGCGCACGGGCGCGGGCTGTGCGCGGCGGCGGTGCGGGCCCGAGCCAACTTCCGCGACCGCCTCGCCGACCGCACCCGGGAGCTGGAGGAGAGAGCTGACCAGGCGGTCGAAGCTGTGAGGTTCGCTGAGGAGGTAAAATGGATTCATCTTGTGATTGTTGTGACCGCCGCGCTCTGTTCTTTCATTTTAATTTTGTTTTGCAACTCACTTGCGCCAGTCTGTGTCAAACTTAATTATTAGTTTATTAAAGGAATAAAGGTTTTTTTTTTTTTAAAGAAGGCAGGTCGCTGTAGCCCTGACGTCACTGCGACCCATGAGGATACTGCCCTGATGAACCCAATACTGCTCATAAATTGAACGATATGGTTGGGGTTGGTGCCACGAATTTCCTCTGTGGACAAGTATTCGTGGCGACCAAGGTGCCTGTTCCTGCTCTATATAGGGCAGGGCAGTCGAGGAGAAAGTGAACAGGTGTTTCATCCTACTCCTCACAGAATCTGCAAGTCGTTATGCTGCAAATACCCATTCTGTTTAGGTGTTTGTTGAGTTGCAGTGCCCAGTTAGGCTTCTGGTAAGGATTTTTAATTGGTTCCTACCCAAGGTGAGCACTAATTCTGATTGTTTCTTGTTGAAGTCAGGAATTAGTGCCGTGGAGTGTTCAAGGCCAGGGGTCTCAGCCCATTGCTTCCTGCATAGTCTGTGACCCCATTCCTTGAGCACTTGCTTTGTGGTACTGGGATTTATACCACAGACTGATTCTGGACCATATATGAGACTCTCGGCCCCAAGCGTAGCCAGTTCGTCAGCGGTTTCATTGCCGGGGACGCTGCTGTGGCCCGGGACCCATACTAGGCGGATGTTGTTGTTCCTTCCTAGCATGTTTAACGTCTCAACGCATTCCATGATAGGTGATTCACTGAGAGACTGTTCCAGCTGTCGAAATGGGATAGAGACCCAATTCGTCCTACCCGCCGTCCTGGCCCTGAGAGCCACCTTTTTGGCCACCATCTGAACAAGCAGAGGAAGCGGAGTCGAGTTGATCAGAGCCTCGAGGGAAGCGGTGGGTGTTGACGATAGTGCACCCGTGATTATTAAACATGCCAGTCTCTGTACGCTGTTTAGTCTTTTATTACAGTTTACTTGTTCAGCCTTTTTATGCCACACTGCGCAGCCATATGTGGTAATCGGTCTCACTACGGCCGTATATAGCCATAGCACTACCTTCGGCCGAATACCCCATTTAGAGATGACAAGCTTCCAACAGGAACCCAGAGCACATCTAGCCTTTTTCGTAATATACTCGATGGGCTTATTCCAAGTGAGTCCTTTGTCTAGGATTACTCCTAGATATTTGACATCACCCGCAAACTTAATAGTTTTCCCGAAGAGTGTTGGGGGTCTTAGTCCCTCCAACTTCCTCTTTTTGGGTGAAAGGTATCAAGACCGTCTTATCAGCGTTTACTGATAGCTTGACCCTTTGGCACCAATCCTTATAATAAATAGGAATTAAGGTACGATATGTAATTAACTAAAAACCAAAACTGGCGCATGAAACATTACCAAATATAGTAGTGCAGTTAATCAACTTTAGGACTCGTCAGTTGCCCACGAGTTGTTTTTTTTTCCTGTCATAGAAGGTCCCACTAGTTGGTTTACTGTCAGTTCCTACGCTACGATACATACCGTCCGCCTGCAGCTACCATCTATCCTATCCTATCCAGCTGCTATCAGAGGGCAAGGAGGAGGAGATCCTGTCCCTGAGCGGCTGCGTGCTGCGGCGGCTGGAGCGGTTGACAGAGCTGCACGCCGCGGCGCCGCGCTGCGAGCTGAAGTTCGCACCGACAGCGCCCGCGCAGCACGACCCGCTGCTCATGGGCAGACTGTTCACACTCACGCCTGACCCGGACCAGTGCGTGCTCGATACGGAGGGTAAATATCTGGATATTATCATGAACACAGGAAAAATTTACTAAAAAGTTGCGAAAATTGTGTTTCCAGTCAATCGCGATTGTTGGAATAATTTTGGATGATCCGTGATTATTTCAGCTTTTCAAAATTTTATTGTATTTAGGGTGGGTTGCACCAACTTACTTTAGCTATATAACTACAATGCTAAATGTCAAATCTTTGGTTAAAGTCAAAAATTGACGCCATATTTATCCATAACCTTGAGCTCGACAAGGCTTTGAATGAACGTGGCGAAAAAAGGAACTAACGCTGTCATCATACAAAAACGCAATTTTTGACAGTTCTCTTTTACCAGCAGCGCCCCCGCCCACGTTCATTTCAAGCTTTGTCGGACCAGCTGTTTTCTGTCAAATTCTGTGGTCAAAGTTAAGGCTAAAGTTAAAGTTAGCCTTAACTATAACCATAACTTTAACTTCAACCACGCCTCTGGTGCAACCCACCCTTAATGATTAACTCTTCCCTTCTTACTAGGTTTACAAGATCTCAAAGTGAACACAACCCACACGGCTGTACTAGAGCTTCGGGACAGCAACGGTGACCAAATCTGGTACAACGGAGAAAATGTAAGTTGCAGCGCCTTCCTCATCTAAAAGTGCCTTACCGCTGCAGACCGCCTAGCGGCTAGTCAATCAAATCTAACGCCAGTCGACACAGCTATAATATAAATCTATCGAGCTGCCTGGTCTGAGTCTGTCATGTTTGAGCTGATGTTTTCACCTTGAAGTTGACATAAAGGTGAAATTGTGCTTACTCAGCTGTGCAATGAAACATTGCAGGTGGCGGGATATTTCCGTCGCAGCGACAGCAGCGCGCGGCCGGCGGCGGCGGCGGTGAGCGCGCGCGCTGACGGCACGTGCGGCGTGCGGGTCACCCCGCGCGCGCCCGGAGCGTACCTGCTCGCTGTGACGCTAGATAATACGCCCATCAAGGTATATAGTTAATCAGAATTAATCAGGGTAAGTTCGGATAGTTACGGAACGTTAAATTAAACTAAGTTACGGTACGGTACTACAGTTTGCGGTTGCAGTGTTACAGTATGGCGTATATGCCCGTAGCGCCAGGCAAAATAAAACACTGCTTAAATAAGTTGAATTATCCGGACTTAGGTACCTTATGTCCGAACTTATACCTTAATTAACCTTCTACATATCCCGGCTACCTTTTTCAGATTTGTCTGATGTGGCAAGTGTGAAGTGTCCATTATAGGCAGTTATAGATTTTCAAAAGGCGATCCGTCTGCTACTTTGCCTTCTATTTTTTTTAACCTGAAAGTGATACGTTACAATATAGAATAGGTACGCGCATTTTACACGTATGTATCTAGTAAAATTTACTCATACATAATTAACGTAGTACCTATATGTAACGCACAAAAAATGTAGAACTGTTAAGAACTTAAAACGATAAACTGCTAAAAGTGTAGTTAAAGTGTATTAAGTAAGTTTTTGTCTTGACTTCAAGACCACTGAATCTAGAATTACGTCGTAACTATTTAATAATATGTGCCTTAACACACTAGGGTCTCTAATACTAACCGAAAATCCTACACCTGAACCTAGCTTTTCATATTTCAGGGCAGCCCGTTCCCGTGCGCTGTGCGTCTCAGCAAGAAGCACTCGGGGCAGTTCCACTGCTGCTCGTTCTGTTCGTCCGGCGGCCGCCGCGACGCCGCCTGCGGCTGCGGCGCAGAGATGGGCGGAGGGTATAAAGGTCTGTAACAGGGCCCGATCTAAGGAGGGGCGAGTCGGGCATTTGCCCAGAGCGGCAAAAATGAGGGGGCGGCGAAATTGACTTATTCCATCCTAGCCATATTCCGACCTAGCCATCCACCATTTAAGTTTGAGAATTTTACCAGCTAATCTACCTTAAGTTTGCTAGTGGAATTATTTGAGTATTTTACTTAAATATTCCTCCCATTTTCCCCTAACAAATATGTTTCCTGTATATGTAAAGGGCGGCGAAAATGATCTTTGCCTGGAGCGGCTAAATGGCTAGATCGGGTCCTGTCTGTAAAGTTATTGAGTGTCGGCTTGTGGCGATACCCACATTAATTAACGTCACATTACTGCATCGCGCTATGGAAGTCTTCTAAGTGCGTCGGTATAATATATACGACAGCTGAAAACAATCGCACGAGATTCGGCCTGATCGAGCATACGAGTACCATTTCGCTCGGTCGGAAGATTTTCTTTGTGGCCTCCACACATGTTCCCACATTAGTGACCCCGACGTGATCCATTTTTGTGCATGTAGTGCGCACCTCATGGACGGCTCGCGTATAGTTAGCTTTTAGACTAGAGCCCAGAGGCAATTAATTGTAATGGAGAAATCAGTAATAAACACTGCAGGTATATAAATGTGCCTGAAATAAATTTTTGCTGCCGCCGCCGCTGCACGATGCAACGCATCCTGCTTACAAATTATTTTAACCACTCGCGCCGTGTCACTAAACTGCAGCCTAGCGCAGTCTAAAATCTTTAAGACTTACCGCCGTACTCAGAGACATTTATATAATTATGATTAACCTTCAATTTAATGAAGAGTTTGACAGATAATGTAGGGGGCTTACGTCAAAATTTTGGATAAGTGTAGCAGTCAGCCCTTATATTATGTTTTGACCGCAAAATGTGATAGCCATAGCCATGTAAAGTATGTACTATCGGAGAAATTGATTCACAGGCAGTCGACGGACCTACGTCATTTGGTTGAGTTATGTCAATCGGCTGGGTTTGACATAACGCCACCAAAATACATAACCCCCCATCTGCCTATGAATCAACTTTTTTGATAGTACATGTTTACAGTAAACCAATGTTGAAACATCACCTTTATGTTCCCGCAGGCTGCGGTCATGGTCACGCGGGCTGGCCGGGCACGCGGCACTGGTCGTGTTGCGGCAGCACGCGCCGCAAGTCGCCCTGCACGCGCCCCACCACGCCGCGCCTCTACCAGTTCTCGCTATAGAATATACTCGTGATAATAACGTTGATATTTCATTTATTAATATGAGTCCCTTATGTCAGAGTCTTTATTGATGGTATAAAATTCAGATCGCAACGCTACTCGTAGCTATGCATAGGTATATTTTTCTAAATTTGTATGGATTTGACAGACTTCAATTGCGTCATACAAATCCTTAACGCCCAGTAGTCCCTAAAATTAGCAGGTCGATGTCTGTCAGTACGAATATCGACGTTAAGGACATTAAAATAACATTCATATCAGCGCGCCTTGTACAGTGGATGTTAAATAGGAGTAAAAACCTTTTGTTTTTAGTATTACACAAATCAAATATATCAAATCGTTTACGTTAGGCTACAACACATATACTGCATTTTTTGTTTTTTCTAGAAAGTGTGTAATTTAGCCATAAAATGATTTAATTATGAAAAACAGCGTTATAACAGTTACTTTGAGATTTTTTTTCTATCGAGCAGAATTTTTCAAATTGTGTACTGATATAATACCTTTGCGTATAGGAAATTTTCTCAATTGTAAAACGGTACTTATTTTACACTTAAATAATGACATATCCTTTACTAAAAACGTGTTATAAAAAAACCATTTTACGTAGTTGCAACAACCACAGCGCCTTAATTCAATACAAATTTAGAAATGCATCTACGGACTACGCGTCGCGTTGCGGTCTGAATTGACCCTTACATTACGTGCGAACAGTGCTCCTTAATTAACTCCCGTCAAGTAACTTCTCTTTCTCAAACTGGCGACTGTTGCTATCCCGCTCCTATAGCGTACATTTGTAATCGACATAGTAGCATAATATAACAAACATCGCAAATGCTGTGCGTTTGAATACTTTTATTGTCAATGATAGACATATTTATGTGCTTAACCATAACATTTTTAAACATAATATTTTTATTAACTTTACAAATAAATAATGAATTAGAATTCGCTTCAACAAAAACCATAAAAATGAAAAATAAATAATAAGGCAGCAGTTCCAATAATGTTATTTATTTACACAACATAAAAACTTATCAATTATTACAAAAGTCACTCGTTTCCTTGATCTTAAAATAGTATTTACAAAATTATAATATATTTTTCTTTATTAATCTTTATGCATATAATGATACTTTTACCGATGGACACACCATGATTATATCTATCGATAAAGCTTATATACTTACAGCTGAAGTAAGTATAATTTTAAAATATATCTTACAAATAAATATAACGTCAAAATAACCTCATCACTAGTTTCATCTGCTGCGTTACTTCAGTCTGAATTCGGCAACTGCATGCTTATAATAATTATTTTTAATATTATAAACCCTAATACTAATAAAATATATTTTAACAGCGAGTTTATAATATATGGTCTTCCTGGGTTTGTCTGGTATAGTGGAAAAGTCACGCAAAAATAGACAAATACTACTTTAAATAGTTAGCTGCACGCTGCAAAAATATAATATTTACTAGTTAGCTCAAGGCTAGTACCTCATAGATCTCGATTAATAAATTATTCTAAACCTACTGATGAAGGTGTTAATATCTTGTAAACAACGTTACAAATTGGAGTATATATAGTGGTATACAAATATTTTATCACAGTTTTGTATCACACCAGAAAATCAATTTAGTTTCAACGTTCGATTTGTCTATAACTTGTTGCGCATTGTATTGTCACAACTTTGATTAATTTTGCACTAGCGGCAACCTTTAATGCCTCAATTTTATATTTAATAATATTGCATAAACCTTATTAGTATCAGTAGCCCTAGCACGGCCACCAGTAGAAATGTGAAAGTATCGACAAACTGTGGAGATAAACTTAAGGTAGCGGTTCCGATCTTTTTTCGTTCCCAAAAATTCAAATAAAATGCCACTTCATGACAGACTATTATAGTTCTAAAAATTCAAATAATATCCTACTCTATGACATATACTATAGTCTGTCATAAATCTGTCTGTCTGGCATTTTAATTTAATTTTTGTCGGTCGCGATTAGCCGCGGTAAAGATCGGAACCTTTAGTTTATGTCCACAGTTTGTCTATACTTTCGCATTTCTACTGGTGGCCGTGCTACTAGGACTAGACTGTAGGGCTACTGTTATCAGTATAAATATAATTTATTGATTATAAAATATTAATTCTACGTTGACAACATTCCTTGTTTTAAAAATGCAATAATTTCTTTTCACGCAATTCATCAACCACTCATTTAAAAATTTTCTTAACTACAACCTTAATTAAAATTAACCCATTTCTTGTGAGTCACATTGACCGTTAGATTTCTGTGGTCATTTGAACTTTAATTTTAGCTTTCAATCGGTATGTATGAACTCGGCCTTAGCATGCCACCGCATTGTATGGCGCGGGTGTTTTAGTGTGGCCGTTTGATCTCGACGACCGTATATTTGAATACTTTACCTAAGTTGGCAACTATGATGATGAACCTGATCTGAGCATGGTACCGCACGGGCCTTAGCACTGCCACTGTTACTTAAGTATGAATCCGGTCTATGTTATCGCATGGCATGGAGCGGGCCTCAGATCTAACGTTGTTGGGCGTGGCCCTTACACGCTGAGTGCGGGTATGGGCGTGGCCCTTACAGGCCGAGTGCGGGCACGGGTGTGTACGCAGTGGCGACGGGCGCGCACGCCTGCCGCACCGACATCTCCCACGCGTCCAGCAGCTGACCGACACTGCAGCTCTTCGGCAACCTGATAACAAATAATAGATAATATGAATAATTAGTTAAAAATAAGATAATGGATATTAAAAAAAGGTCTATTATGATCGACTGACCAGACTAATTAACAAAATTAATAAATAACCAAAATGGCGCTACCAACATTACAGAACTTATGCACAGTACCAATTCAGAACCAGAATACTAATTATTATGCTATGTGACCCCAATTTTTTGTTTCATTTGTGTTATTAAATGAAAAAATAAGTTCTTGAAATGAAATTTTCCCTTTTTAAGATTTGATAGGGGTACCAGCCAGACGTAGCCACCATTTAACTACGTTATCCATGACATGGGTAACACACACTTTGGCAACATTGCGGTCAGGATTACGTGTATTATACAGTAGCAACATCTCTAAACGAATGCACATCATCTAACTGTTCCTTACCTGGCGCATCGCGCATCCATAGCGCGCTCCACCCTCGCGAGGAAGGAGGCGGGGTGAGCGGGCGCGGTCTTGGGGCGGAGTCTGGCGGGCGCGGCGGCGGGGTAGTCGCGCGGCACGGACACGCGCACGGCCGGCACGCACGGCAGCCGCGCGTCGTCCAGCTGCGCCGTCAGCGATATCGCGCCCGAGCCGCCCGATAGCTGCATCGTTTCCAGCGACACCTGGCAAACACAACCTTGTTCAATTGCCGTCGCTACCTATCTCAGATCCAATTTCACTATGAGCTCATCTTTCGCCTTAATTATGTTTCTGATATATTTTATATAATAATTAGTGCTGATTGACATTGATACATTGAGCTAATATCACTGAATTCTAGTCCAGTAGTGAACTAGTGAATTTTAATCAATCATTATCTGGCGCTCTCTACTGTTTATACAATATTGAAAGTGTTATGAAAAGCTGGCAACATGCTTATAAAATTAATACACACATTCTCTTACGAAATACAAATTACAAATCATTTGTTACTTACCATAAAAGTATTTACCCGCATTCAGTTTTATTGATAACAAATAATTATTATATTGAGAAACGGTTAATGAGCATAGACAAATAACCTTGAATCTGGAGTCCAATCTGGCGATCTCGCCCTGCAGCACGTCGGGGATGTCCATCGTGTTCTCTTCCACTTTCTGCTTCTTAGGCGGCGGCGGCGGCAGGTTCCTGAATAAATGACACAGTTCAAATACATATATATTGTATAGGAACGAGTTGAATATTTTATTTTTGGTCTTCACCAGCAATTCCTACAAACTGAAGCTCAATTTCTAACATCATTCTATGAGTGGAATGACGTGTTAAACTGTTTAATGTTTATATAAACAAACTGTTCTAAAGTTTTTTTACAAACGAATAATTATTTCTATCGCGATTAGTCATACTTTTTATACAGGAAAATAATGCTATAGCAATATATCCTTGCAAACTGTGATAGGTTAATGTCCCGTCGTGTTCTGCGACCGGACTATAGCTCACTTGATCTCGGGTCCGTTGAGCGCGTCGAGTGTGGGGCCGAAGGTGCGCTTGAGCGTGTGGTTAGCGAGCGGCGACTGCAGGCAGTTATTCACCACCTCCAGCAGCGGGTTGAAGATCTGCTCCTGCAATACAACAGAGTTAAAGAGCAACCAGACACATGGGTTACGTCTGTACTAGGGCCTGCTAAACAGGAACAGGAATCATAAACTGGGACGATGAGCCACCGAGGTCCCGTACGTGTGTTACTTAAAAGTTAAAAGCCTCCAAAAAAATGGTTAAATACACTAAGTATCACTACGCCACTCCCATATCACCGCTGTATTATCTATATCAAGCATACTGGATGCACTCAAATGCTCGGAATGAGGGTTGTTTGGCGCTATGACACGACATTTTACACGACCCGACGGCTACATAGCGCCAAACAACCCTCATACTTAAAACTTAGATACTGAGAGGTTTTTATGAAAATAAAACTTCTTTGTGACCGTCAAAACAGTTTTGAAATTCTCACATCAAGTTTTAAAATTCCCATAACAAAACTTTTTGAGGTCATCCCCTGCGTTACCTTTTTTTTATTATAAAATAAGGGGGCAAACTACGAATAATAAAAACTAAGGAAACGTAACTCCCATACTTCAACCGTTTTAAATTTGGCTCCTTTTCGAACACTAAAATATGACAATTCAGATTTTCGCCAAGGTCGTATCCCAGGTAACGTATCATAATATTGCGCGCAACAACAAAAATCTATGTGCTAAATTATTACAGAATTGAAATTAAAAACTTACGTAAAATTTGTACTTATAACTCACAATTAATATAATATTTTAATAACAGTTAGCTGTTTTTTTATTTTTGTTCATTTACAATATTAAAGGAAATACTTTGTTTTTGTCGATTGAACGTAATTTATTAGTTACATCATGTTCTTTTTTGTTTTGTTGTAAAAAAAATCCGTAGCAAGAAATATGAGAATACCCATATTATCTTATAATGCATTTAGTATAATGTCAGCCAGACCCTAAAATTTCGTTTATGATTAAATTGTTACATCTTGCATAACATTGTCCATGGCGACTTTGTAAAAATTTTGTAATTATATTATTTTTTGATTATTGCACTTTTAGAATAACATGTAAATTTAATAAGACAAACAGAAAGAGCATCACACCACTATCACACCCTAGCATCCAACTTAAATAAACCATCTTTTTTGGGTCGACAAAAATACAAGAAATTTAGGCATAGTTTTAAACAATTCACAGATAAAAGGTTATTCCTGTATTAAAAGTCGTATCTGTATGACTTCTACACCTCTTCACAGGGCATTTAGGCATTTTAACAACAAAAATATTGTAAAAAGCTAAGTAAGTAAACAAACCTATGTAAACAAATTGTAAAATGAGTTTGACAAAATTGTCATGTCAACCTGGTTGAATGTCACTCGAGTATGTATACACGAAAAATGTGTACCGAACACATGCATAAATATGCATGTATTCGGGTCACATTTTGTAGCCTTTTGGTGCACTTTTTTTGACGGAGTTACTCTTCCTTAGTTTTTATTATTCGTAGGGGGCAAACGAGCAACATCAGAAGAGCTGTAGGTGCGTTGTCGGCCTTTAAAGAGTGAATAATAAATTCTTGAAGGTTTGCATGTGGTATTGGTCCGGAAATACTGCTGGTGACAGTTCGTTCCAAAGTACCTTCCCCGCGGGCGGCAGGCCGAGGCCGACGCCCTCGCTGCGTTTGAAGTCGAGCTTCTCCAGCACCACCTCGCACTTGATGAGCGTCTCCAGCGGCATGCGCTTGTTGGGGTTCGACAGGATGTCCAGCAGGTTCTTCATCTTCGTCAGCTTCTCCACGTCTAAATAATAATAAATCGTTAATTCATCTCCACGAATTACAAGGATACAAGGTACTTAAAAAGTAATTGTTTACACATATTATTATTGTAACTGGTGGGAGATCTGGAGTCTAAACTAGGTCAGCCTGTAATATAGATCTCCAAATAGATTTATTTTGTAATTAACCAGAACAAGGTATACTTAAGTAATAGCCTATATCATGTCAGTGACAGAATCAGCACAAAGTACTATTAGAGAAGTTGATCCATATTTCATAGGCAGATCGCGGACCTACGTTATTCGGTTGGGTTATGTCAAACTCAACCAAAATTCGACGACTTACATTGAATCGACTTACGCCTCTAGTTCACCGACGCTGCGAACTGCGAAACAGCGGCGAACCGATTTGCTGTCTCACTCGCCACACGACAATGCTTTATATTGCAATAAAAAAAAAATTGTTTTATTTCTGAATAAATTTGAATCAAATATTTTCAGAATGTTGAACTACATTTTGCCTACCACCGGTTCGGGAACTAACCCGGCGAGAAGAACCGGCGTAAGAAACTCGCACGGGGCCACTTTTTAGTAAAAAAAGTGGAAAATTTGTCTTTTAAAAAAATAAAATTTACAATGTAAATAACTTAATCTATACAATATGAATACACAATTGTAAGTCACATATAATAAATGTAGAAGCAGCCTTGCAAGCAGCCATCCTACTCCCAAGATGTGCTATCGTTTAGGAAATCTTTGACCGTATAGTAGGCTTTGGCACACAAACGTTCTTTAATTACTTTTTTAAATTTATTAATTGATAGATTTTGAACGTTTTCCGGGATTTTATTGTAAAGGCGTATACATTGACCTTTAAAAGATTTACTTATTTTGCTAAGTCTGATCACTGGTATTTCCAGCTTGTGCCTATTTCTAGTGTTTCTACCGTGACTATCACTTTTAGTTTTAAATTTAGTTAAATTCTTTCTAACATACAATACATTATCCAAAATATATTGAGAAGCAACAGTTAGAATACCAATTTCTTTAAACTTTTCTCTCAGAGATTCAAAAGCTGACATTTTATAAATTGAGCGTATAGCTCGCTTCTGCAGCACAAAAATTGTATTGATGTCGGCAGCGTTTCCCCATAAAAGGATACCATAAGACATTCTGCTGTGAAAATAACTAAAATAAACTAGTCTTGCCGTGTCTTCATCAGAAATTTCCCTAATTTTTCTGACTGCATATGCTGCAGAACTGAGCTTACCTGCAAGATTAGCAATATGAGGACCCCACTGTAATTTACTATCTAATGTAATGCCTAAGAATATAGTGGAGTCCACCAAATTCATTTTCTCATCATTTAATAGTAAATTGGTTTGAACTTGCCTAACATTGGGCAAAGTAAATTTTAAACATTTGGTTTTCTTAGAGTTTAAAAGTAAGTTATTAACATTAAACCAATGTACTATTTTTGAGAGAGCACTATTTACCTCGTCGTAATTTGACTGCCGTCGCTTCACTTTAAAAATAAGTGAAGTGTCATCAGCAAAAAGTACTATCTTATTATCCTTAACTAGATAAGGTAAGTCATTAATGTAGATGAGAAAAAGAAATGGTCCTAAAATGGATCCCTGTGGTACACCTAATTCTATTTTGGTCCCATTGGATCTTTTACTATTAACTTCAACCCTTTGAGTCCTATTTTTGAGGTAAGAAGTCAAAAGGCTGAGTGCTGAGTCCCTTATGCCATAGTGGTGCAATTTTTTGACTAAAGTAGCATGCTCGACACAGTCAAATGCCTTAGAGAGGTCACAAAAAATACCTAAGGCATCCTGTGACTCCTCCCAAGCTTCAAATATGCTACAAAGAAGACCTATACCAGCATCCGTTGTGGAACGACCCTTAGTAAAACCGTATTGGTTATTGTGTAATAAATTATTTAAATTAAAATGTAACAGTAATTGCTGTAAAATTATTTTTTCAAATATTTTACTAAGAGTCGGTAAAATCGAAATAGGCCGGTAATTAGTCGGATCTGATTTAATTCCCGCTTTAAATAAAGGTACGACCTTACTGTGCTTCATTAAGTCAGGAAAAACACCACTCTTAATGCAGTCATTGAAAATTATTGCCAGATGAGGAGCTATGATGTCAATTATCGATTTAATAATTTTTGTAGACATGCCCCAGAGATCAGTAGTATTTTTAATATTCAACAATTTAAAGGTATCAATAATATCTCTAGGGCTAATTTCCCTAAACTTGAAATTGACATCACATTCCTTTACATTGTCTCTGAGTAGCTTTTCAGCAGCTTCTGGTGAGGAATTTAGATTTTTTGTAGTTGAGACCGGAATGTCAGCAAAAAACTTTTCAAAAACCGTCGCAACTTCGAGATTATTTGTAATCTTTTTATTTTCAAAGTATAATTCAAAATCAGTGTTACGACAGGTGACGTTTCCAGTCTCACCAGATATAACCTTCCATGTAGTTTTGATTTTATTTTTAGAATTTTTAATTTTATTTTTGATATATAGAGCCTTAGCAGCTTTACAAACTTTTCTGAAGGTTTTAGAATAATTTTTAACATATGCTTTAAATGATTCACTACTGTTGCTACACCTCTCATCATATAATTCATATAATCTTTGCCTACTTATTTTAATTCCTTTAGTTGCCCATTCAATAAATCTGGTTTTTTTATTATCGTTTCTAACTGTTTTAGAAGTAAATACTGTATTAAATTGTGTTCTCATTACCTTAAACAAATTATTAAAAGCTTCATCTGAGCTATTTGATCTACCCAATGACTGAATATTTGAATTTAATTTACTTCTAAATTGCTCAATACGTTTTGTAGTCACAGGAACAAACACAAGATTATCCTTTACGTTATTATCGCAATTGACATTAAATGATGCTAACTGTCCACAGTGATCAGAGCTTAACTTATTAATTATTTCTTTTTTATCGGGAATGAGATTTGTAAATATGTTATCAATACAAGTAGCTGTGGTCTCACAGACTCTTGTAGGTTCATGAAACAAATTGCAAAGGTTATATGATTTAAATAAAGATGTGAATCTAACAGTTGTGGAATTTAAATCCAATAAATTAATATTAAAGTCTCCACATATAGTAACCCTTTTGTTAGATGCACATATTTTTGACAGTATTTGTTCCATAGTTTGTTCAAAGGTATCAAATAACCCTGAAGGAGGCCTGCATCTCGCTCTATTACAGTTTCGCATCAATTTCGCAGCTGTTTCGCGTTTCACAGCGTCGGTGGACTAGTCGAGGTGTTAATCCGAACAAATTATAACGTAGGTCCGTCAACTGCCTTTAAATCAATTTCTTCGACGGGATAAACGCGTCATGTTTAATTTTTGACATTTGCAGCCGTGACACACTGCAAATATTACGCAAATGTAATTCTATCATACTCACTCTCTCCCTCGCTGACCATCCGCATGACCATGCGGCGCAGCGGCTCGATGTACTTGGACAGCTGGCGGACCTTCTCGCGGTAGGCGGCCTCCTCCCCGCCCGGCGAGGCCACGCCCCCACCTCCGCCCACCGGCGTGTTGAGCGACGACGACGGCGACGCTACCATACCCATGTTCACCCTGAAGAGGAATACAGTCAGCTACTGTTGTTAGGCTTGCGAGTAAAGGGCACATTTGTCAGCACCGTACGCGCCGCAAGTTTCACATCATCATTTCATATAACGAATTCTAAAATGCGGCGCGTATTGCTGACAAATATGCGATTACCTCTATCTCGCAAGCTTTTTGAATTAAAGGTTACGTCAAGATCGACGGCCGCTCGCCAAAAATTGACCACATTGACCAATTTCTCGTATGGTCGTGGTGTAGCAAGACATTCGTCCATTGAGCCATTGACCATAGCTTCTTTTTTCACTTACATATTGCTAACTTTTAAACAAGTAAGCGTCAGCAAGGAAAACGTTAAATTTACTGTCCTTAAAACCGCTTTCATCGTTTCATTAGTTTGAAAAAGCATGTATATTGTCATAAAATACTATCAGAAAAATTGATTCATGAGTAGATGACAGACCTACGATATTTGGTCGCGTTACCACAAACCCATCTGACCGATTACAGCTTACATTGAATTTACATAAGGCGACCAAATGTCGTAGGTCCGTCAACTGCTTATGAATCAATTTCTTCGATGGTACATACCTCTGCTGCGGTGGATGATGTCCGAGGTGGTGCGGGGCGGAGGGGCTGCCGGCGCCGCAGCCCATGCCGCTCAGACCCGGCATCGGCGACGACAGCGCGCCGCTCAGCACGCCGCCTCCTACAGACGTTACAATGACAAACTCAACATAAAAAATATAATTATAATATAGCCTCCCCCTTTTAGGAAGTTGGTTAACAATTAGTTACGCTTATTTGTTTAAATGTTATTACTCTTTTAATTTGGTTAATAGATGATAAATTAGGTTGAAAAAAAAATCCACAGCCGAACATAGAACCTCCTCCTTTTTGGAAGTCGGTTAAAAAATACAATTTAAATATAGACTTTTTGTTTAAGACGTGCCCTCAAAACACATAACACATCCAGATTACCTTATTTCCACAATTTCTAATTTTATTATAGAAGCGAAAGTCTGCTTCTCCATCACCTCACGCTTAAACTGCTGCACCGATTTTGATAAAATTTGGTGTCCTGATACTTTAAGAGGAGCGAAAGAACGGAGGAATGTACGGTTCCAGCGCGATAAACTAATATTTCTATTAAATGACGCCCGCAACTCTGCTGCGGACATACCTTTCTAGATAACAATAATAAAGATTAAGTTGTAACATAAAGTACTAACCCATGCCAACAGGGCTGGGCCCCGGCATGCCCGGGCTGGAGGCGGAGGGGGAGGGGCTCTGGCGCAGGAACTGGTTGTGGGGCGGAGCCCGGCCGGCCGCGTACTGCGCCCCCATCACCACCTCCTTGCCCTGCCCGCGGTGCATCTGCAGCATGTTGATGTTCACCAGCTGGTTATTGCCCATGTTGCCTGAAACAATAAATCAGTAATAAATAATTTAATAACACAATTATGATCGAACTAGAATTTACTAGATGACGCCCGCAACTCCGTTGCGCCAAAAATCGTGTATCGCGCAGGAACCGTACATTTTTCTGGGATAAATCTTTCTTGGGACTCGAAGTGTCTCCATACCAAATTTTAGCTAAATCAGTTCAGCGCTTTAGGCGTAAAGAGGTAACAAAGAGACAGACACACGTATTATATTCGTATTTATAATATTAGTATGGATAATACACACTCTACATTGGTTCCTGCACTAGACATATATTATAAAGTGATGAGTTACAATCGGGCGTTACTTTGCGCAAACCATAAGTGCAATATTATTTCTAGCTAAGTATATGCTTCGAAAGATTATAAAAAAGTTTATAGTTATAGAATTAACTAATATCACAGATTACTAAATAGTTATGGGTTATAACTTATCAACGTATACTTGATCTAAGGGAGAGTCTACACGGCGTGTTGCATCGACGCAGCCCACGTTGCTTCGTCGTTTTATATATCAAATACTGTACCGTTCACAAGTTGCGCTGCGTCGACGTAACACATTGACGACGCACTTAATGACAGACAGCGTATAAGCTTACAATATAAATTACGTTATTAATAAGAATATTCGGGAATGCTTATTTTCTCCACTGCGTCATCGGAAAGTTGCGACGATACTGCGTTAACACAGCGCCCGTAGTGCCGGCATCGCGTTAAGGTGACGCCTTGATGATTTGGCTGCAGCGATATCGATTTTACTCAACAATGACTGAAGCTAAGAAATTAAAGTTCATTGTCAGTATTCATCATGTCTTTTTAAATAAAGACATCACATCTTTGAATTACCCATAGCATAACACTTTTTCAGCTTTCAAAGATTGGTCAGCTTTTAAAACACATAATAATTAATCAAAAAGACCTCTATAAAAACAGGTATTCTAATTTTGCCAACAGAGGAGAGTGATTTAAGCTTCCAAAATCTGTACATAGATTAGTTTAAGCATACACTATAATTTGCCCATAGCTTATTTGAAATATATTTATGTTTCTTAAATTACGCGACAAAAACCATTTTGTCGCTTACGCCCTTTCCATTTCTTGCTGTTCCATTTATTGTTTTCTATGAGAGGCCGGCCCGGCTTCTCATAGAAAACAAGATCTAAAACATATTATCCAAAACGATTTTCACTTTAACGCGACGTCACCAAAAAAAAAGTAGATGCCAAACATAATTTTTGAATCACATAAAAAACACCTACAACCTTACTATTGCAAATAAAAAATGTGTCAGGGCGTTAATATTTAAAGTGTACAAACGTGTGTGTGAAAATACAAGGCGCAATTACTACCATTTCATAGTGATTATGTTTGAAAAGTTTATTTCAATATCTACTCTTTCTTGACAGACTGTATACATAATATACTTAATATGTATATGCAATGCACAAGTGACAAACGTGTGTACTCATATTTAGGTATGACTGAGCCTAGAAATGTTATGTTTTAACCTAAAGCTAAGTACTCACATATGGTTTTGCTCGATCGAGCAATAACGTCGAGCAAAACCCACACATTCAGCATTGCTCGATAGTTTTATTCTAAACCAATATAGCCGGCTCGATGCGAGCCTCCGAGCTGTCAGTTTTGTGGTCCACACAGTAATTATTACTCGATTTGGAGTAAAACTATCGAGCAAAACCGCATGTGAGTACTTAGCATAATAGGCATATAATATTAATTCTATTTCCTGAATGATCATAACCAAAATTAAGGCAAAGGCTGAAAAATTCAGGGATTGCAAACATTTTTAAATCAGATAAGTCATTTATGTTATAATAATAAATGCAGGTAATTTCTTTGTTTTCCATTAAGTTATATTTTTTTAAATTCTGTATAATAATAACAAAGATTGTAAAATATTATTTTTATTTATATATTTTTTTTTAACTTTTGTATAATTATTACAGTTTGCATTGAACATTAATTTATGACTCATATTCTCTCACTACATTTATCAATTTTTCATAACACTCCAATCGTTTGTTAGCTTGTACATTTCTCAATCTGTGGGCTAACATTTTACCCAATTCATGTTCAAATACAGCATATATCGATGGTAAATCATTTTGATTGTTTAGTCTGTTCATTTCCATTTTTGAATCTGTTAAAAGCAATTCTTTGAAATATGTTCTTATAACACAACAATCAGTTTTTGACTTATTTAGCCTAGAGTGACTTTGGGGTATCACTCTCCTGTTTAGTTTAGTAATTTTCCTTGTCACACACATTTTCTTTTTTTTCAGAAATTCTTATTTCTTTATTTTTGTCTTGACTGCTATGATGCCTAACAATTTTCAGTTTCTTTGATTTATTACATTTAGGAAGATCTCTTTGCTCATTATCTGCAAGTGAAAAATCAACCCCTGCAACATTTTACTGAATAAAAAATTCCATCTAGTGAATGTCGTTTTTTTTTAAATTTGATTATATAATATTAGCAAATATGAATGAAAGCATACAAAAGAACCAGCTTGTAGTATGCAATGATAATAATATGTACTTATGTTTTTTTTTTTTTTTTTATTTCTTGTCCCCTAACGTTGTACTTTTATATACTTATTATTATACCATAAAATATTCAATTATTATAACATACTTACTACATAAAAGTTCTTAACTTAAATAATATGTATAAAAATTTCAAAAATTGACTACAGCTAGAATATTACGATGATTCAATAATTCCGTTCCGATAAATATTACAATTTAAAAATGTCAAAATTAAAAACAATAAATATAAAATACGGCACAACGTTCAACTACCCTAATATCACAGCTTAACAATCACAATAATTTACTAGAATTTCTTTTGTTTGTTATACACACTATCCTCTTACAAAAAGAGAGGAACAAATCCCTCTTTTTACCCCCCAGGATGGCAGGCAGATTCTCACCCATCATCGATGTATGTACTTATGTTAAAAAAATATATTTTAAAGTTTTAAGTTGTATACATAATTATTTTAAAGTTTTTTAGGTTGTTTTAGGGCCTATTTGTGGCCATAAAATAAGAGTGGAAACTATTAGAGTCAGCAGTCAGTATAATTTTAATAAAATGTATAATCAACTCACCCATTTGGTTAGGCATCTGTCCCTGCATGGAGTTGGGCGCCATCTGTCCGCCCATCCCTCCCACCACCTGGTTGCACTGCATCTGGCCCATCGTGTTGGCCCCCGACATGGGCACCTGCATGGAGGGTGGCATGGATATGTTGGACATCATGGCGCCCTGCATACCCGGCCCCGCCAGCTGGCTCTGGAGCTGGCTGCCCATGTTCATGCCCATCCCTCCCACCCCCACCATGTTGGAGCCCATCTGACCCTGGTTGGGGACCATGCCCAGCTTGTGTTGCATGTTCAGCTGTGGTCTCTGATTGAGAGTCTGGAGAAGGTTCGTCGCCGGCTGAGCCTGGGGGCCCTGGGACACGATGGGGCCCTGCTGCCCCATCTGCCCCTGCATTCCTCCCATCCCGGCGTTGGGGCCCATGACACCCTGCTGCATCTGACCCTGACCCATGTTCATCATCTGATTTCTGGTTCCCTGGGACGCCATGTTCTGCAAGGCGTTTATGGGGTCCGTCGGCATTCCCTGCTGATTGTTGGGCCCCTGAGGTGCCTGACCCGGCTGGTTCTGGACTTGACTGTTGGGGCCGGGCTGGTTTGGATTTTGCCCCTGCATGTTTGGTGCACCTTGATTTTGTGTCGGCTTAGCTGAAATAATACAAATTAAATAAAAAAGGTGTATTTAACAACAACAGTAATAGTTTTACAGCAGAGCTGGTGGCTAATTTGGAGGTGATTGAGGCATGCCACTTTCATGTCATGTATCCACAACACGAAAATAAGAAATAGACAAAAATAGTAACGAAGAACAAGTCTGGTGGATAAGTAGTTCTGGGGCTGTTATATAATTTAGTCAACTTGTAGCCCGAGAGAGAGAGAGAGAGTAATGATATTATACATTTTTGAAAAACCTTTTGATATTTACAAATATTGTACTAATTGTACTTACACATCTCTCTGACATGCAGGATAAGTTTAGCCACCATGTTCATGTAATCCTCTCGTGATTTTGCTTTCATAAACACATGATTCTCCATTTCACTGCTGTTTCGGGCAACTTGCATTCCTGATCTCTGTATTACTTCTTCACTGTAATGGAATAGTGACTTAGTTAGAAAATATTGTGAATTGTGAATTATAATATTCAAATTTTTCATAAGATATAGTCCGTTCGTCCGTCTCTAATAATGCTTAAATGTACTTACATTTTAGACACAACACTCTGTCTAAAGCTCTGGGACCTCCAGTTGTCCTCTGCACCCATGCTATTAAATTGCTTCAGGTTATCCATCGTGGTGCGAAGTTTGTATTTCAAAGGTTCTTACAAAAAATATAAACTAAAAAGTTGCTTCTACTACGAAACAAAGCGAAGCGCATAAACTACACGGGCGCGAGTAACTTTTTTGACAACGTACAAACTTGAGGCTTTTACGAGATCTCACGTTAGTTATACAGACATGAGACAACACAGATATTATTAAATTAATCGGCGAAATTGTATGTTACTGTACATTAAATTTGAAGAAAGATGCAACTTGCAAGGTTCAACAAACAGCTTACAGCAACCACCAACTTGCACCAACTTTCATTGATTAAAAATTGACAGCTTTGGCAATTGGCTATGATTTGTTTCAGTGTCAATGTCAAAGTGTGATTTTTTTTTACTGAATGTGTCAAGACTCAAGACTCAAGTTCATAGATTAAGTATTATAGTATAGATGTAGCCTTAGCCCGTCATCAAGTGGCCATTTTGTGCTTATTTTCATACAAGTAGTGTACGTTTATTTTCTTGAATATTTCTATTTGTCGATTATTCCGAAGCACTTTATGATACAGGAAAGAAAGTCAATTAGTTCATGATATCGACTTACTATAGTTCAAGTGATGAGAATCCGTAAACACACGTAAAAGCTATGCAATTTTTATAGCCAAATTATTAATTGATGTGACATTTTTAGCCCTAATGCCTTATATAGCACGAATAAGGGAATAATAAACTTATAAATTATCTTTTTAGCTTACAAAAATACCGATTGAAAAGCCCAAAAAACGTTGTTTAAAACTTACGTATTTAATGTTAAATCCACGTGTTTGAGGCATTCTTTGGCCATTCTTATGGTTTATTATTTAGCGGAACCACAAAACTCAACAACATCTAGCATTAAATGTTCACTAAAAACCTTTATTAACACTTTTATTACATGAAATATGCCGACCGACACCTTTGTTATGTCCTAGTAAGTAGGACATAACATTATACGCTTTTGACGCTTATACACCGATATAAGGCTCTCTCCATTATAGTAATTAGCATAAACCTATAATGCTAAAGACCAACAAAGAGTGCGAGAGAGAAGAAAATCCTTTATGGAATTATAACAAGATGAAAAGAGAGAGGCAGTCTAATGAAAATTGTAACCACTTGCATTTGACAGGTCGTCAAAAGTCGTCAGTCGTTTTTATGCCCTTTCGGTATTTCCAATATATTGTTCAATTTGTTTGTTATTTTTAATAAATATTATTATAATTAAAAATTGTGACCTTGTGTTTTAACCGTGTGTTTTAACCTGTTAATAGAAATATTAAACTCCTAAAAGTAGGTAAGCACAAATCTCGCAAAAAAAAAAAAAAACTGGTGCTCGGAAGTCGGAAGTTGGGCTGCGAGTGAGATTTGGTGCCCGACGTTGCATACCTGATACCAGAAAATATCGTTATATTTACCGATATTTTTTCGTTATGACACAGAATATATATTAGTAGTACCAACCATGGGCGTACCCAGGTTCTGGGCCAGGGGGGGGGGGCAAATTACCGAGGTTCTGGGCCAGGGGGGGCAAATTACGCAGATTCTGGGCCAGGGGGGGGGGGGGAAAATTACGCAGATTCTAGGCGGGGGGGGGCAAATCAGATTTTTTTATAAGCTAGGTGTTTAAAAAGTTAAATTAATAATTTTTAGTTGTAAAAATATTGTATTGCAAACAAATGGCAAAATTTATTTTATTATTTTTAATTTTTATAGATGAAAGTACTATACAATATACTTAGTAGGGACGTCAGCATGATCCAGGGGAGGGCAGCTCCCCCCCCCCCCCCCTGCCCTCCCCTCGGTACGCCCATGGCACAGTATAGCAATATGACATATCCCTATGCTATACTGTGCCCATGGTACCAACAGATTTCCAACTCGTGAAACCCGTTTAAAAAAATAACAACTCATGCTGCGATACTATAAGGTTCAAATTCCGATCGCGCAGTGTTAGAAGTCTGGCTAGCGAAAGATGAGACTGGAAAAAGACGGCAAATTAAAAAAATCTACGTATGGCAAGTGGCAACCTGTTTAAAGTCGGAATTATAGTTTTGATACTTGATTATTTATGACAATAATATTATATTTTAGTTTGGATAACTCATTTCAAGAATAAGTTTATTGTTGTTGTTTACTTAAATTTTATTTTGCAATACATTTCATTGTGTTTTAATTTTGACGAAAACTCTTGCATGTTTTTGTCGGAGTATTAAAACTTCTTCTTTAATACTTACCGTACATCATGAAATATATTACAAAATATAATTTAACCAAACAATTATCTTCATTTTCTTAAACTAAATTGTCACTACTGTTTCTAAGTTTAAATATTATAATTTAATCTAAATGTTAAATAATTTTCTATGTTATATTATTACTCGTAAGCATCATAGATTGTATTAATTATACTCAAATATGTTTATTTAATACATACTTATACATGCCTGATACTAATAACCCTCCCTTACAAGTTGATTAAAAACCAAGGATTAAGGGGTGATGAAAAAACAACACAGAAAATCAAAGGTTGCGGATTTTTTTTTTCGCATTTTATATAAACATTCAATACAAAAGGTTTTTTTTATAAAGTTTATTTACAATTGACTAAAATATATAGGTGTCA
Source organism: Aricia agestis (assembly GCF_905147365.1). NCBI lineage: Eukaryota > Metazoa > Arthropoda > Insecta > Lepidoptera > Lycaenidae > Aricia > Aricia agestis. The sequence continues at coordinate 26,400,087 of NC_056406.1, read as the reverse complement.
TTTTGTTTGACAACTTTTTGCCATCTTGCTGGTAGGGCCACAATCCCATTGCTATAAAAATTTTGGGGCTTCTGATTTAAAAACTGCGACAAGTGGTTTTGGCAGTCCTCTTGTGATGTCAACCTGACACTGCCTAAGGAATCCTGCAGCGATTGAAACAGGTGGAAATCTGAAGGTGCAAGGTCAGGACTATACGGCGGATGCATTAACACCTCCCAGCCAAACTCCCGTAACCACACGCCTTTATTTATGTGGCCTTCTTTTTAAATCCTTTTTAGGGTACAAACACTGACATCTGAAAATATGTTCATAAATAAAGTTAGCATTCAATAACAAGATTGCTTTCAGGTATTTTTTTTTGTAACGTTAGGGTCTTACCAGTCTAAGAAGAAATTTCATCAGGGAACTGATTTTGTCTTTAAACACTCTTCTTGGAACATAATATCTCATATTTTATTTATGCTTGATATTTTAACTTGCATAAATGAATCCTTTGCATCATTCATGTTACCTGCAAAACAATAAATTCAATTACATGATAAATAATATTGATTTTAATTAATTGTAATTGAAAGTATCAAAATCTTTTACCTGTACTTACCAATGCACAGGGATATTTCATGTAAACAATCTTGTTTTTGTTTAAAAATTGCATCCTTGTCACTTCTTTTTTGTTCGTATTTACTAATCATAGCTAAAAGCAGTTTTCGCAAATCTCTTTTCAAAGTTTTCGTCACGTTTAAATTAGAAAATCACGTAAACCACAGAAATATTTTTCACTTTGACACATAAACAACAGATGCTATAGGTGACACTGACGTTAATGACAGTGTTACCATAATCAGTTTTGGAATAAAAAACCAGTCTCATCTTTCGCTAGCCTGACTCTAGGTGCCTACAATTATATTTGCCTACATGTGCGCTCCCTTTTTATCGCGTAAGAGGTACCCTTTCTGGCGAAATCGAGATTGTCACCTTTTAGAAAATAAAATAATCTACTTTTAATTACTATAGCTACTAATAGCAAACTTTTTTATAGTAATAATCAAATTTTAGTAACCCAACGTATATTTTATGATAGTTTTATATTCGATTATAGTGTAGGAGCTGATCAGGAATTTTTTACAACTTAAACATACTAACTTGTGTTTATTTATGTGTAGTATGTGGTTTATTTGTAACAAATTGGTTTATTTGCTAATTGCTATATTTAATTTTAATTAAAGTCTTAAATTACTTTATTGAAATATTTCTTTGACTTTTTTCAATTGTTCATATTTATCAGATTAATAACGATTCTGTCACAGCGGTTAAATCACTAATCAGTACGTAGATATATATGCGACGAAAAAATCTTGCGCGCGCGTCACCGCTCGCTTGTGAGTCCCTTGTGATCTGCCCCTTTATAGGGGTACTTACAGCTCGATACCTAAACGCGCGAGTGGGACAGGCCTGGTTATGATACTAGATATCATTATAAAAAATAACGTTATCTGGCTACCATTATGAAAATAACAGTATTATGTACTGTTATTTTCATAATGGTAGCCAGATAACGATATTTTTTCTGGTATTCGATAACGTTATGAAGTCCTGATTTAAACTAGAACATTGTTTTCCGCCATTTACTCGACACTGGCCATGTTTTTATAGCCGAAGTGCCATATTAAGAAAAAAAAAGAAGAAGAAGTAAATGAATGACATGTTTTTACGCGCTATTTGCGTCATATTTTGCAATTTGCTTGTTATTTGTGAGATTGGATTTTTAAAGATTAAATACAAGTTTTGTCGTTCTAGTTGAACGTTAAATTTCGTAGTACCTATTCAATAATTTTATCTGTAGGTAGTAAGTCGAAATGACTTCTACGGTTTTACGTGTTAAGCGAAGACTCGAGGATAACCCTCAAGATGCTTTGGTACTTGTTTGCAAGAGAAAAAGAACTGATGTTGATGAGGTTTCGCCTTCGTTGTTTGTATTTCGAGGAAGTGTAAATAATCAGGTAAGCTTAAATATACGCGGATTTTATGCGATGCGATGAGCGGATGCGATGAGCCCCGGCACACTGAGCCCCGGCACTCAGTGTGCTCACTCCTTAATAAAAGAATGATTTAAAGTATTACCTGAACTGAAAGGAATTACTGAACAGCGTGTTGTAACTTGTAGCTTCTTTGTTTATATATTTTATGCCTGTAAATAGGGCTGCCATCCGTCCGGATTTCCCTGGATTAGTCCTAGTTTGAAGAGCGTCCGACTCAAACTAGGACTAATCCGACGGTTTTTGAAAAGTGTCTGGGTAAAATCCGGTCACTTGTTAAGAGAAATTTAACTTTTGTAAAGTCAGCCAGCAATAAATGGAAGATAAAAACTAGCTAAGCATACACTTTTCTTGGACGGACTTGAGTTATTCAAATTTTTACAAATTTAAATTGTAAATTCTGTTTAAGAGGTGTCCGGGAAATTAACCACATTTCAGCAAAATGCTCAGGAATTTTGTCGTGCCTGATCGGCGATGGCAATTCAGGTGATAGCAGCCCTACCTGTAAATGCCAATGTCGTCATTTTCAGGAAACAGGGAATCTAAAAGATATAGTTCCTTCAACCATCAAAAAGCCCGGGACTTCCAATGTAACAGAAATAATAAGTAAAATCCGCAAAGAGAAAAGACAAAAATCTGCTGAAAACCGATACAAAATTGTAACTTGCAGTAGAGGCCTGAAAGAGGAAAACGCTGATGCTGAGAATATATTTGATTTGGTTGATTTAGAAAGAAAATATGATGATGATGTAGATGAAAAATATATTTACGACCTATACACATCGGCTAAGGAAGACTTTGACATATCAATGTTGGATGATTTGGTCTGGTGAGTTTTATTATTATTATAATTATTATTTTTATAAAATAATATTTTGGAAAATGGACTTCACTTTCAAACCTGTATTTACTCCGACTTATTATTTTGGGCTCCTATAAGATTTTTTGGTTTCTGGAATCGTGATCATAATATCAATGTGTAATGTGTCGAGCTAGCGAACGGTCGTGCTCCACGTTACACACGCCGCAAATATTATTTAATTAATATTTTCGCGAATCGCGCGGCACGTTGCCGCTGCACGTGACCATGGCGCTCGTAGTCAACGAGTTGCTGGCGTTTATCCAGTACGCCATCGACACCATGGACGAGGTCAGCATCATGCAGATCTGCAAGTCTTCCTTCACCAGTGAGGAGATTTGCAAGGGGAAGCAGCTGCTGTATGAGACGCTCGGCCAGAGCGCGAACATGCCGTCGCGACGAAGAGACGGAACCGAAAGGAGCGTGCAGGACATCATCTCCCTGCTGAAGCAGACTGATCCAGATGAGGTACCGGCTTTTGTGGCTAAAGAGCTGCACAAGCTGCCGCCCGTCACGTTGGACCACGTCGACGTCGTCAGCCTACTGAAGGACATCAGGTTCCTGAAGGAGGAGCTGACCGGAGTTCGGTGTAGATTGCAGGCGTCAGAAGCTATCATTAGTGATCTACGTAATGAATTATCACAACTAAAAAGTAATAATTCATTATGTAGGTCACCAGCTGACGCCGCATTCGTCACTCATCGCCGAGGCGCACAAGCGATCACGTTTAGCCCGTCAGCATTATCAGACGGGTCAACGAACGCCGCCGCTGCCGCCCCCGCCCGCGCTCCCCTCCCGGTTGCGCCGACGCCGAGTCCACAGGCGAACTACGCCACTGTTGCTGGTCGCCCCGCGCCTCCCCCGCGGGCGCATAAAAATGGGGAAAATGAGAGCCGTAAGGCTTCGGAGAGTCGCAAGACTACGGAGAGCCGCAAGGCTAAGAAGGCTAAGTCTTCTCGACCTGGCAAGGACGAGAGCAGTAGGTGCGATGAGGAGGGCTTCATACTGGTGGAGAGAAGGAAGAAGAAGCCCGCCGCCCGCAGCCATCGCGGCACCGCGCCATATGTACCTGAGCTGCGTCTGCGAAGCGAGGTCCCCGCGACGCCCCTGTACATATCCCGCCTGCACTGGTTCATGGAGGTTGAAGACGTCGTGGACTACATCAGTAAGAAGACATCCCTCCACTTGAGGGTCGAGCGTCTGCAGTCTCGCCACAAGGTCAACTTCAGTTCCTTTGTGGTGAGAGTACCGACGCATCTTCTCCCGACCTTTGAAGCGGAGGAATTCTGGCCGACTGATGTGGTTTACCGAAGGTTCCGGGGGAGACTCCGGAATGAAGCGCGCGGCACGTCGCCGTTAATTCGTGATAACGTGTAGTTGTTAAGTTTATATAATTTTTATGTATATTAGTCATTAAGGTATACTAGCTGTTTGACCGAGCTTTGCTCGGTATCCGATGAAAATGACATTTTCTAGAAATAATTCCTAGCTAGATCGATTTATCGCCCCCAAAACCCCCTATATACTATATTTTATGAAAATCGTTGGAGCCGATTCCGAGATTCTAATTATATATATACAAGAATTACTCGTTTAAAGATATAAGATATTGTATGGGCCTACGTAGCCTGATTTAAATAAATAAATAAAATAAAATAAATATTGTCAAATGTTCTGTAGGTACTGCTTTAAAAATGTATCAATTGAATTTGAATGGTATAAACTAATAATTATGTTTTTTTAGCATTGAAAATTATGAAACCGATTTAATATTCGGATCATACAGAGACAACGGCCTGGAACCATCTGATGAGGAGGATGATGAGGATTCCAATGCTGAGAATGACTATAGAAATGAGTATCCTGATACAGATAACAGCAGTATCAATGAGGAAGACATGATTAGGGCTATGGAGAGAGTAGATCTAGGTAAATGTTGGAGCCTTGTGAGCCTATGTATAAAAAGAAATTAAAATATTAATTTATTATTGAGTCCAAAATCACAATTATTATGTAAATAATGCCTGGCAAAAAATAGAGGGTAAACACAACCGTGTGTGTATAATATTTTCCATAGCTTAGCTAGTGAATTGATTTTGTTCTGTTTATTTTCTTTGAAACCTATTTGTGTGTATGACCAAGAGTGCTCTTAGCCCTGTATAAATAGTCAGTACTCAAGATGCATCTCGGTCTCAAGACTCGGTTCAGGCTCTGTGATTGGTTGGCTGTCAAAATTTGGACCAATCACAGAGCCAAACCGTGTCTTGAGACCGGGTCGCATCTTAAGTACTGACTATTTATACAGGCTCAGAATTACTATAAGCTTGCTTTCAGTTTAGATATTTTTTTTCACATTAAAATATTATTATCGTTTTAGATGAATTGTCCAGTGACACAGGAGAAGACAAAATATATGATGAACCACCGGATCTGTTCAACGAAGATGTGAAACGTTACGGTGAAGCCTATGCCAAATACAAGGCCAGGGTGATGAAGGAACAGCCCGATTTAGTAGACACCAAAGGCTTAGTACACTGTGCAAAGATAAAAGAGTTGGATGGCGGCTACAAAGATGATAGCGATGATGGATTCTATTACGGCCAAGAGGAAGATACAGAACATTACAGAGAGCAGTACAAGCATAGCTTATCAGATGAGTATGAAACAGATTAAAATAGAGGCGCATAGGAAAAATTTAACAGTATGCAAATTATAATTGCAGTTGATAAAAAACACTATGCAATAAATTTACAGCGGCAGTTCCTGAGTGCAACACATTTTATTGTTTGAGGGAATTTTTCCTGTTTTTCGGACAACGACCAAACATTGTATCCAGGAATATGCATTATACAATACTTTTATACGTAAAAGTGATTTCATAATGTTCCAATGTTCATATCACATGAGTCATTAAATAAACATCAATACTAGTAAAATCCAAATTTTTCAAAAAATTTTGACATTTTTTATGCCTGGCCCTATGAGATTGAACATTATGTCATGTTTCACATTGTGCTAATTGGATAATTCATAGTAATAAGTATAAAATAAGCTTTAATTTTTATAATAAAATTATACTTTTGTTACTTGATTTTGTATTCATTTTCAAAAAACGAATAGTTACGGAAAATTTGCATTATACTTTACCCAAGCCGCAAGCGGCCCGGCGGCCGCATAACAATTGAATATCTATTGTGTCTGTGATTCCCACGATCGAAGCAATAATAAACTATTTCTAATTTCGCGTCTCTTGGATAATGACTATAATTACCCTAGACTTTCCACCGTAGGTAGATTTAGGTCAGCAGCAGGAATTATCGGTAAAAATGGAGTATAATGTGATAAATAATAATTTATTGTCTGGCATATTTTACAATATCAATGTATACATTACACTTACCGTGTCTTACAATATATTTATTCATTAAAATCGAAACTGACTGAAAATATCTGAATGTTGCTAGATGTAAAAGTTTTTATAGTAGGTAGTAACTTTGAAAGTTTTAACGAAGTAAGGTATATAGTATATTCGAGATTACTGTTAAATTCTTAACTCTATGGCACTTTATATCAGATGTTAACAGGACTATAAGTAGAAAAGTACCAATTATTGAAAACATAATAGGGAACGTGCGCAACCAAGGTGTGAAGTGCTGTCGCCAATCTGACACTTGTACTATATTACCTGTAGTTTTTGCACGTTCCCTATAGGATATTTCAGACGTGCGCTATACAAGTTGGCAGAGTAGCAGTCAAATTAGCAGCGCATGAAAAAAAATTTTGGTAACACGGAAATTTGTAGATGTTAAACTAGTACATAAAAATATAGCGCACTATGGCGACAAAATTTTTCGTCCATCATTTGCATGCATATTATTTTTTAGCTCACTTAAAATATGCACTCAATATTTGCAAAATTTTTATGAAGATGTAAAAGATTGTTGTATCATGTATGTGCAGAAGTTGATATTTTGAATGAAAATGACGATAGAAAATTTTGTAGTCCGTGTTCGCGTTGCTTATAAGATTTCGCAATTTTCTGCTATAAATAAGTGGGTTGAAGAATTTTAGTTTATTATCCTTCATCACTCTTTTATGCACCATAATAACGTCTTAATGTACTGTATACAGGTGTATAAATTAAACTTTATACAGGGTGTAACAAAACTAAGTGATAATAATAAGGGGTGTAGGTCCTTTATATAGATGTCCCACAGTGAAATATAACTATGTATATAAGGGACACAAACACACCCTAAATAGTTATCAATTTATCACTTTGTTTTGTTACATCTTGTATTTTGCAGAAATTTATATTATAAGTTTCCAGTTATTACAATATAATAGAATTCAAAGAAAATACGTTCAATATTGGATCAATGTACCTACTGTTTTAGTTGACTTACTCCTGTGTGTTGAGTGCGAGCTATAGTCAATATTTGCTGTGAGAAGGTTAACAATGGATCGAGAATCGGTTATCATTGCAACTAGATAAGAGGCGTTATTTCGCTGTCATATAAGTACTATCAGAGAAGATGATTCCTAATCAGATGGGGACCTACGTAGTTTGGTCGCGTTTTGCCAAACCCAGCCGACAGATCACAATTAACATTAAATTGACATGAACCTACCAAATGACGTTGGTCTGTCAACTGCCTAGGAATCAATTTCCTCGATGGTACATTGAGCTCTTCCTCACGGCGAGTATTGACAGGACCTCGCACTCAGCACTCAGATATACACAATAACAATGGAACAAGTCTTGTCACTTAATCTACAACTATATTTAGTGAGATACCTATAAATGCAATACAATAACTCTAGCGACGCTTTGGCATAGACAAAACATGGTACCTTGCTTCTGGTATGGAGGATAGAACTTAACGCGATTAATTTTGCAGTGAATCATCAGGACAATATCAAAATGACTTACTAGTTAACTGAACACTTCATAAACGTCTTTTAAAGCGATCCCTGCATACTCGACTCGATAAGACTAGTGGCGACCTCTGTACCAAAGATGAGACAAAGTATTTAAAAAAATTAAAAATGTTACAGTTGTAGTATTTATTATAATATCACTGATATTTTACTGTGATACTTATTACTCATGATAGCAAATTTATAATATTTATTGTTGTTTCAATGTTGTAATGTAAATACATGATACATTGGATCGATTGATACGAAACAAGAAGAGTTTACAAAATCCGACGTATTGACGTACAAATAAAGTTTCTATCCTCCAAGCCTATTTGGCTTTGTAAGATTCAATTCGTTAATAAGGTTGTAATACACAATAAAGACTTAAGTTATAAATATTTAGCGTTAAAGTTTATTCGTGTTAAGAAGGGAATGACGTCAAAAATGATCAATCAGAGCCTATTGGTTCTAAGAAAAAGTCTTGGCTACAGCCAAGACTTTTTCTTTATCGCTTCTTTATGGAATCGCCGATGAAAATGTATGGAATTGACATCAGACGAGTCGAACGTCAACGTCATATTAACGAACGCCTCTGTCAATTACATACATTTTGATCGGCGATTCTATAAAGAAACGATAAAGAAAAGGTTTTGACTAAAGGGCCTGGGCTATACTCGTTGACCTCGTCAAAAAATAATTGTATCGCTCGCGTGTGTATCACAGCCATCCATAGTCACATAAAGAATCTAGCCAACCACTCCCTGTGTACCCATGTTACATAGAATCTTGCACTGCCGACATAACATTACTTGAATAATTATGTTTAACATTTTTAACGTTTCAATATGCCACGCTACGTAGAGTTTTAGATTCGTAAGACTAGTAGAAGCAACTTTGACATGTACCCTCACTAGATGGCGCCACGAGTAGGTGCTAGAGTTATTACAAAAATTGGAGAAATGAATTTCTGATTATCGTTAGTATAATTTTTGCTTTATTATATTTAACAGATATGACTCTTGAACTCTTCGTAGCGCGGCTGTATAAAGATACCAGCAATATTATGGAATGAGCATGTTCCTGCGATGCATTGCTTAGCAAGGTCATAAAATTCACTTAAAAGTACAATAAACAAAACTAACAATCACGGGCGCGGTGCGTCTGCGGCTAGGAAGAACATTTCGAGAGCCAAGACTGAGTACTGGATACTAACCAGTAAAGCCGCCCTCCCACCGACGCTGAGCTAAGCTGCGTTGCGAGGACCACTCAGACCCAATAGAACCGCTGCGCCTAGCGAGGTCAGGCTAATAAATCGATTCTATCGGTTCTCACAAAACACATTCCTCGCAACACAGCTCAACTCGGCACCAGTGAAAACGCAGCCCAAACGAGGCAAACTACGCCGCACCCGTGCTAACAACAAAGAAAGAACAAACCTTAGAACGAATGGTAATAAACTTTAATTACAATGCAATAAGTATCTATACAAGTATTTACAATTTGGTATTAAAACGTATACTAAATAATGATATCAGACGTCAACTATAGCTAGTTACATAACAACGAGGCCCTCTACCGGCCGAGATTTCTGTCCAATCCGTTTCGGTACTGATATGCAGAACTTCCTAGTAGAAATAAATTTTATATTGCACGCTTTTAAATTTCGAATACGAGAGAATACATTCTTAGTCTAGAAGCTAGGACGCGAAGGAGTCGCTCAGACGACGGGCGCGGCGTCGCGCGGCTCCACGTTGTTGTTTCCCGCGGCGTCCTGCCGTGCGGCGTTGCAGTAGTAGTCTTTGTGGGCTTTATACGACTTGACGTACTTGAAGGAGATGTTGCAGGACTTGCAGTAGTTGGGGGCGTCCTCGTCCGCGTCCGGCTCCCGCTTGATGTCGGGCGGCGGAGGGGCGGGGGCGGGGGCGGGGCTGGGGGAGGCGCGGTCGTCGTCGTCGGCGGCGTGCACGAGGCGCGCGTGCCGCACCACGTTGCCGCGGTACGTGGACGTGTACGCGCACGTGCCGCAGCGGTGCACGCGCTCGCCCCCCGCCGCCCCCGCCCCCGCAGCCTCGCCCTCTGCCCCGGAATCCTCCACCACGCAAGAGATGTAGCTCTCCTCCTGGAATTGAGAGGGTGAGTCGTGAGTTTTGGTTGGCAATGTGCTGGTAGTGAGTTCAGTGGGTTTACGATAATTTTACGTTTCGACTTTCGAGTATTTAAATTTTGGGTCAAATAGTGATCTATAGTGATAGGGAGTAATTAGTGTTATTCTTTATATAATTATTTAATTACTTATTTTCTCGGGAGTCGGGTGCCTTAACTATTTTTAGTAAATATTTTTATAGTGTCTTAAAAGTCGACCCACCTGGAGCGATCGGACGCCGGACTATGATGTCGTCCCTTCAATGGAGGAGATGCATGACCACCAGTTAACGGGCTGATAAAAGAGAACATATTTAATGAAAACTAGTTTTAAATAGTTAAGGCACCGTATACAATTAATATTACAGTCATTATAAAAATAATCAAATTTGTTACGACTCCAAAAAGAGCAATTATTTTATGTCGTTATTACACATTATTTACGGATGGCCGTCTCACCTGCAGGTCGGCGGGCTTCTCGCGGAAGTGCATGCGGATGTGCGTTCGCATGCCGCGCAGCGTGTTCCCGCGGTACTGGCAGATGGTGCAACGGAACGCCTTGACGCCGGCGTGCGCCTCCATGTGGCGCTGCGCCGCCGCCGCCGTGGGCGACACCACCTCGCAGCACGGGCACTTCCAGCCGCCCTCCGCCGCCGCCGCCGGCCGCGCCGCCTCCGCCGCGCGCGGCGACCGGGTCTCCCTCTTCGTGCAGTAGTACGACTGGTGCGTCGTCAGGTTGTCGAACGAGCTGAAGTGGATGCCGCACGCCAGGCAAATCAGCTGCCGGTACTGCGGCGGCGGTCCGGGCTCCGGCGGCGCGGGGCTCGCCCGCTCCTCGCCTCGCCCGGCCGAGCAGTAGTTTCTCTTGTGGACGCGGTAGTTCTCGTACTTGCAGAACACTATGTTGCACTCTATGCACTTTGACACGCCCTGCTTGACCAGCACCTGCGGGGCCGCCGCCGGCAGCTCCGCGGCCAGCCGGAGCGCCAGCGCCCCCTGCAGGGTCGGGGTGACCGAGGGGGTATACTTCTCCTCGTGGGGGGACACGCTCGGGGGTTTCGGCGTGGGGTCCCTCGAGTTCCGTCGGCGTCTTTTCGGCGACGACTCCCCGCCTGGCGACGAGGAGCGCCGCGACGGGGAAGGAGTGCCCGGGGAGCCGGGCAGCGACGGCGCGCACACGATCTGCTCGGGCGTGGCGGACCGGAGCCTGTTTTCCTTCTCGTGTTCGTCGTTCGGCGTCCCCGACTCGGGCGTTCGTCGAACACTCAGGTCCAGAGGGGTGGATCCGTCGCGAGGGGGCTCCCTGCATCGATTCGCAGATTTCAGGACCTCGGGCTCCTTGTTCTCCGCGTTGATGTTGGGCAGCGCCCTGCTAATGGGCTGGAACGTTCCGTTCGGGAGGAGGAAGCAGGGCGTCTCCGGGTCCGGAAGCGTCGTGCCGGGGAGCGTGCTGGCGCTCCGGAGAATCGAATACGGAACTATTAAAATCGGATTAGTGGGAAGAGCTAGAGCTAGTTGATTTTGAGCGGGAGGAGTGGCTCCCGGGGAGGGCGGTGCGGAGCCGGACGTCGCCGAGCTCGCGCGCGCGGCCGCCAGCGCCTGCTTCACCACCTGCCTCGTGTTGCAGTAGTAGTCCTTGTGGGCGCGAAAAGTTCGCAGCGAGCTGAAGTGTATATCACAATCTGCGCAGTACCGGTCCTGCGCCGGGGGACCGTCGGCGGAGTCGCCGTTGGACGTGGGGGTCGGCCCCGGCGTGCCGGTGCTCACGGGGGACGACGAGTGCATGCGCATGTGCCTGTTGAGGCTGACCTTCTTGTCGGCGCTATAGGAGCAGTAGGGACAGGCGTATTGTTTTCCGAGCGGCTTGGGCGTCTTCGAGTCTCCGCTCGACTCGTCGGCGGCGGCGTCGACCGGGGCCTCCGTGCCGTCTGGCTTCGTTCTTCTTTTGGAGCAGTAGTGCTCCTGGTGAGCTTGAAGGGTACTCAGCGACGAGTATCGGATTCCGCACGGCTTACACGTGTATCCGGTGGGCGCCGTCGCCGCCGGAAATAGCGACGGGAAATTCGCCGCTGTCAGAGGCATGTAGTTGATCGGCTGCGCCGGCGGGGGCGGCGGCGACGGCGAGGGGGGCTCGTGCTTCAGCGACGACAGCGACGTGGCGCGCGGCGCGAGGGCCGGGTCGGTCGCCAGGCTCGCGTTGAGCCGCAGCCGCGGGGGCGAGTTGGTCGCCGAGCCCTCCGAGGTCGGTGACGCGTCCCCGCTGGACGCCGCGCGCTCTCCGCCCGAGCTCGGCGTGCGAGGTTCTCCCGGCATCGCCTCGCTCTCGTTTCCCCATTCCTCGTCTTCACCT